>NW_017307151.1:236322-269299 GCF_000935625.1 Nanorana parkeri
TATATAAATATCATTTTACATTTTGTGGCATGATTTCTCTTTGCTTTTTAAATCCTGCCACTGGCAACAGGCAAAGACAACGAGATTGGCTAGGAAAGACAGTGGCCAGATTAAAGCATATGTAAAATAGATCACTACAATCTCAAATAGGAAATAACATGGTCAAGTGTTTTCCAAATTTCTGTTGATCCTGCCATGAAGCTCCTTGTTCAGACACTTCCTGTTAGTGCGACAGCGCCCTGTCTCCCAAAAGGTTGCCACACAGGTTTCAAATAGCTTCAAGTGGCTATTTCAATAGAGAATACCCAGATTTGATCCACTGTTGTCACCATCCAGAAACCCACCTTGAGTAATGCTATTGACAGTGACAAGTACTTTACTAATAAAAAAATAAAAATGTCAAGTTTAGCAAACTAAAAAGGTCATTTAGTTAGGGTTTATGTCTGTTTTCAGAAGGCAATATATGGCAGAATACAATGCAAATTTATTTGCTTCAAGGTTAAGGAGTGCCACCAATGCATACAAATAAATGGGTACAATTGTCAACACATTGCATTTCTGCTTTAAACACATACAACAAACCAAGTCTACCTTTACAAGTCGTTTATTTTTAAGGATGATTTAAAACAAACCCTATACATATATTGGGTGGACATCCCACAGTGCCTAAATATCAATGCATTCAACAACGTAGGAGCAATCGGCATCAGATGCGGACTTGCAAGTACCTGCGAAATTCCTTGACCTTACGTAAGTCTCTAGCTACACGTTTAACAGCAAGAAAGGGAAAACTGCAGGTGCAGCATTCTAGCAGCCTAGTCTTGCTTTCACTTTTCCAACGTGTACTTGAAAATGTCATATGGAACATACCTGGACAGGTACTGCTCTTTCTTCTACTTTTTATACAAATAGGCCACTAAGCCTTCTATTAGAAACTACCTACCTTCTTTTGCCCTAGTACAGCAAATAAAACAAATATTTCCCCATATTTGACTTCTCAAGCCCCCAAAGAGATTCTAACTAAAAATGTGTTTTTCAAAAATATATCCAGATGTTTATGAATAGATCGCAATATAATTAACCGAATATGGTTATTTATGATGTGATGTAAAGTAGGGTATGCACGGTTAGAATTTCGTACGAAAGAAGTCATTTTTTAAACGTTCGTTCAAATACCTATGCATTAGTATGGCGCAAATTGACAAATGAAAACGTTCCCGCAAATTTTAGAAGGAGCATGTTGGAAAATGTTTCTTGATCGAATGAATTTCTAATCAGTGAATGTGGTTTTCAATTGGAAACTCCATTCATTCCAAAATAGAAATAAAAACGAACATTAAAAGAAATTTGAATGACAATCGGAAAGTTTCTGATGCCAGTATTGAATGTTCCAACGGGATTTTTTTGTACAAACATAGTTATACAAAGTTACACTAAGACATGTACAAACATAGTTATACAAAGTTACACTAAGGACTCTATTTGAGCAGGCGTGCCAGCGTGTTTTAACTGCTCCATCTGGCGGTGGTGTAATGCGCTGTTTCAACGCATGATACCGTTTACTTGCTTTCCTTTTAAACTTTATTTGGAGTGTACAAACAGTATCCTCCATTCACATCCTCACACAGGGGCATGGTGACCTGTGTTGAGGTCCAGTATGCTGCAAAAAAACATGCAGATGGTCTGCATTTTTTCCCAGCACACTACACCTACATTGTTTTCTATGTGCCTTGTTCACACCACAATTGTAGCACCACACATCAAGAATGTAAAGTGTGGTCCTTCTCTCATCAACAGGAGCACTTAAACTTGGATAGTCATCCATGAATACAGGCGACCCATTTCTGGAGACTAGAATACAAAGTGGATCTGTCACGCATAGCAACCAATCTTTAAAATGCACAATTACTCTGAACAGCTCCATAGTGTGCATACACATACTTTAAGCCAATCACAAACATCTTATATAAGCGTTAATGTGACCATGTATTTTCCAATGTAATTTTCAAATCTGCAGCTTTCATTTCATTTCTGCCTTGTCCAGGTGCTTCCTATTACAGTGTGACAATGCTCCGTCCTGGTCTCCCAATCATTATCCTGAGTAGTTATCCTGTAACATGGACTTCCGTTATGGACTAAAAAGTGGCAATTTCAATACACATTACACAGGCATGGCTCACTGTTGTCAGCTTTAAAAAAGCTGCCCAGAGAAATCCAACACAGCAATCAATGGAGGGCCTGCATACAGATACTAATGTGGGCAATACACTGCTCGAATTTTAACCAAGTCTTGATGACTTTTCTGAAATATAAGCGCTGTGGCGCTCATCTGCACCCTTCCATTGGACAAAAGTTGATTTTTCAGTCGACTTTTGTCGAAACAGCCGGTCCAAAAATGTTGGCAGAACAGTGGCTGCAACTGTTCATGTATTCTGACAGCAGCAGGTGTGCTGCTGTCAGAATACAATAGCCCAGCAGAGGGCATTGCCCTCTCTACAATGCTTAGTGTGGATGGTGGAATCGAGTGCTTTTCCTCATTCAGTCCGTGGAACTTTATGAGAAGAAAGGAATAGTGTATAGCCAGTCTAAACAGCTGCAAAGAGGCTGCAGGAAATCAGCAACCCTGAGATAAAAAGGTGTTTAAGGCTAAGTGCTTTAGCAAACTAAATGCCATTTGGATAGGTTTTACTTTAAGGTTTTTATAAAATAAAAAGTATAATTTAACTTACATGTAAAAAAAGTGGCAAGAAAACAGTTAATGCTAGAGAGTACTATAAGGTATTTTGCACTTTTTAATCATTTCCTGATGTCCTGTAAGCTCCCTATGCAGACTACAGTTGCATCTGCTTCTTGGACTATTTCAGTGTTAAACTGGAGGCACATAAAACATGGTAATTAAAAAAATATATAATAATAATAAAAATGTCACCTTCCTACAGGCACTTGCATCAGCCATTGGCAAACACGAACCAATCGCCTCATGGGGCCGGACGAGCACTTGAAAAGCAGAAAGAATGGAATCTCTCCCACTGAGTCCTTTCAGACCTGTGCTCTTCAGGGGGGCTCCATAGCGGGCGATTACTTTATTAGTAACCGGGATCCTGCCGTGCTTTGGTGCTATTACAGGCGTATGAATTCTCACAAGCTCAGGAAAACCAAATGCTACCACCCACCAATGAACTTTCTGAAGGGGAAAGGATTAAAGTCGAAGTACCACTTACTGTGCCCCTAACATAAAAAAAATACTATATGTACTTCTCATTCAAATCAGTTTTAATATTACTAATTGAGTGCTTTGTTGTTATTTTCAAGGTTGCCGGTAAAAAAAAAAAAACTAAAACAAAAAAAAGTCTGCAATTATATTTTAAAGGCTTTCTAAAGATGGCTGCCACCACATACATCTGTAAAACATAATTTAATAAGCAAATCCCAGTGTGCCTCATCAAATATATGAATATTTCAGGCTTGGGATCCTTCTCTCAAAAGGAAAAAAAAAAAAAAACATCATACCCAAATGCATATTTATCTGGGCCCTATTAGTGAGAGCAGTGCAAACAACAATGGCACGGTGCTAGGTGTAATAATCACAGGGAACAGTTAACCAATGTCAAATCAGTAATGGGTGCTTGTCCATTTGATGGAAATCGATTATTGCACTTTTGACACGTAGATTGGCAGCTTTTTTTTTTTTGTTCTAGTATAGTTCAAATGCTTTTTGTGACATGTTACCAAAGGCAAAAGCCAGTAAGTCAATACACAGGGAGTGCCCGTTTTATTTACTAAACAACATTTATTTAATCAAGAAAAAAAAAAGTAACAATATGCGATTGATGTAATTTTCACAGCATGATTATAATTGCCATTATTACTCGAATGACATACTACAGTTATATTGACTGCTATTTTTAAGACAATGGTGCTACAATGCAGCACAGTGTTTTGCTGCTAGTTTGCTAGATTTTGTTAAGTTTGTCCCCCAACAACTGTTATATACATAACAAAAATACACTTTTGGTGACTGCCAATATCACAGCCTGGTGATGTAGCCAGCATTAGAATTGGAACCATGTAATGGGCAGACGTGGAGGAGCAGCTTAATAGTGGGTGGTGGGAGTAGAGAAATGGACACCCCTGTCATCATTTACAATTTTCATTAAGAGATGGGAAAGATGCTTATCAGGTGAACAATGTTTTATAGGCAGGTAGGTGAAACTGGTCCTCACTATGAGAAAACCCCTTTATGGATATATTTCCTCTCCTGAATCATACAAACGAGCAGGTAGTGACTGGTTTGGTAGTGCTTATGTGATTTCTAGGAGGGGGCCATCAAATGGAATAAGTGAATACAGGCTACTGACTTGTTACAAGGCTGAAAGGTGGTTGATTTACATGTCTTTTTGACTGCAAGTTTTTTTATTCCTCTAATGTTTTTATTCTTTGGGTGGTGGAACGCCCTAGGTCAGTCATGGCTAACGTTTTTGAGCATGAGTGCCAAACTGCAACTCAAAATTAATTTATCTCAAAGTGCCAACACTGTAAATAAGTTTGGTATTGTGTTTTAGTTTCGGCACTGATCTTTAAAAAATGTTCCGCATTACAATAGGGAAACACATATTCAAACATTTTGTTTTTTCTTTATTTTTACTTTATTGCTTTCTTTAATTTGTATTTAACTTATTATATTTTGCTTTATATTAATATTGATTTTATTATTGTATCACTTATTTTAATTATTTCTTATTTTATAAACTTTTACTTTTAATCAATTTTTATGTATATTATTTTTTTTACCTTTTTTTCCCACTTATCTTTATTGCAATCACATAGGGGATAATAAGCCCCTGCGCGATAGCTTTTGCCGGTGACAGGTTCTCTTTATTGATCTTATGACCTCCAATACAGGAGTTTTAGCACAGCACTTTGCTGGCTCTCCTGTGACAGCTGAGATGGGAAGCTGTGACAGCTGAGATGGGAAACTGACAGCTGAGATGGGAAGGCTGTGAGTACAGCGTTCCTGTCTCCCTGTTCACACAGAGCCGAGTGGAAAACAGACGTTCTCCGCTCTGCTCCCCCACTCTCCATCCTGAACTTCATTGCCGTGGTCCCAAGTCCCGTAGAAGAGCGGCGGACCCCGAAAACCACGGCTTGGAGGGAGGCAGCTGGTGGTGGAGGTAGATCATGGAGGGGGCGGACCAGCAGGCATTGCTGAGATCACTTGTACTAAACAAGCAGTGACTTCCCCGCTGTACATTTAACCCTGCTTGCCCTGAAGACGGGCTAAATGTAGAAAAAAAAAGTACCTGCCCAGTGTCCGGAACTGCATGTCCTGTGCATCGGACTATACAAATTCAACACCCCTGTCTAGGCTCGCGTGCCACCAGAGGGGCCTCTGCGTGCCCTCTGTGGCACACGTACCATAGGTTCACTATCACTGCCCTAAGTAGGTTGATCCACTGTTGGTTTTTGGTTACTAAATTGAAAAGGCTGGTCACAAACCGTTTTATTTCAGAAAGTAACTGTTGGTGTTCGTCGTGTTGGAAGTAATGCCGGAGCAAATCAGCTCATCACACTAACCTTTTCTTCTTCACAAACTGCAACAGGGTGGAGTAAAAAACGATATTGTAATCAAGACATTTTGTTGTATCTTTGCATTAGGACTACGCTGGGCACAACTTCCCAGCGCAGTCTAAAGCACCTGGTGTGAATTGAGCCTTAACAAATATCTCCACACGGAAATTTTTTTTTTTTTTTAATCCTTCAACCCAAAATTAGAAGACAATACAACCAGACCGTGATTAGCTTCAGGCTAAGCAAATGCACAAGACAGGTGTCAGAAAGTCTGACTTGCAAGAAAGCTGTGATTTTAAACCAGCCTTTTCTTGAGATAGGAATAGAAATTTTCCAGAAAATGTTCAACAATGGAAAGTTTGAGATGGCCAGAAGTAGTCTGTTAACTTCACAACAAGTCCACGTATACATAAAGCTTTCCCAGCCCAACAACCGTGTAAACGGGTTACTCTGGCTACATGGCAGAAGTCAAATGCCATTACTAGAAAACTGCGTGTCAACGCTACTGCAGGTTAACAGCACGTAGAATACACTGCATTGTTATGATTACTATTGTTGCTTCTATGATATTGTTTAAACTTTTTTGCTGTACAGTTCATGACTAAAACATACATATTCAAAGTCAGACAGAGGTAGTCAAGCCTTGACTCCCTACATTCCATCCCTACAAAGAAATAGAAGTAGTTGGCTTATGAATGCTCCACATAACTCAGGCCTTTGTTACTTCCCATTGTTGGTCCCCTATGTGTTAATGTTTGAAGACAGTTTTTAGGGCAATTGCAAGACCTTGCAATATCAGAACACAAGCGTGTCATCCCTAAAGATGATGCTAAAATTCAAAAAGCTGTGGCAATCAAGAGGTTAATCTAAACCGGACAATAGTGGAGCCATCCCCGATGTTTCTTTGTAAGTCAAATACACTGCAAAGGAAAGCAGCATAGAGAAAGGAAGCAGCTTTAATCATTTCAGGCCTCTGATCCCCACCCCTGCCCACTGTTTCCTAGGCACAAATCTCATACATTTTCACTGCATTTTTTGTGTCAATCTATCATACACTATCTAGAAAAAGAACTGAAGACAAATTTACATAAAATGTAAAAGGAAAACTTTAAATGCCAGATATGTTCCTTGAGTGCAATTTATTTATTTTTATTACTTTCCTTTTCTCCTCTAGTTTTCAGTTGGAAACTTGGCTTAAATGACAGCTGCGTAGGCCTCTCCCTAGCTGTCCCCAGCAGGAGAGCTAATGTGCTTCAGTCTAGGACTGGGAGCTGCTTTTAATCTATCAGCAGGACTCCACAGCTGCTGTAAGCTAGCCGAAAATTTGTCTGCATGTAGGGTTTAACTTTACCTAGCCCTTTTTGCAGAACTTTGCCTCTCCTTGGAGAGAAGGAAGTCCTTAGGAATTTGTGTGCAATAAAAATAGCATCCCTGTTTGCTACGTTGAAGCCCTTGTATCAGAGCAGCAATGACCGATAAAAATGTACTTTGAAAAGGGAATCCTTTTAGTGAACATATGCAAATTATTTTTCTGAACAAAGCATTATCAGGTCTATGGTCATGCATAAGACTGGCAAGAAATACTTTTTATGCCTTCACATCCAACCTTTAGGGCTACTTTTAGAGGCAGTTGATCTCCATTTTTACACCAATTAGACTGTACCCAGTCTTTCACAATTTCTAACGGCAGCTGTTGGGCCTTATAATTGAGTGTAAGAGTAACTAAAAAATAAATAAATCTCATACAGATAATAAACCTATTACTAATTACTGAAGGCATTGCATAGAACACATTAAGTTCACCACAGCCAGAAAAAAATACATTGATTAAAGTACTTGTGTTCTGTATAGAACAGTAAATTTACTGTCCAACCTGCTCATGGCTGTTGGTGTATTTATCAGAAAAAAAATGTAAATTTAAATCTGAAAATATTCCCTTTATGGCTTGTAGTAGAGGGCCGTCTGGTTTGCTATAATGAAGGAAGGCTGATCAGAACAGAGATATGATGGAGGACTGTTGCAAAATGGACACCACGGGCCTGATTCTCTGGTTTATTGGTTATTGGTCATTCATGGCTTGAATTTTGGCCTATCCAGCAGGTATTGGCATACACAAACTGTGGGTGTCCCGGTTTGCACACCCCCAGCTCGACAAAATTCGATAAAAAAAAAATCAAAAGTAGCTGAGTGGAAAATTCTCAGCTGAACAAGTACTCCATCTGCTAAGTAAGGGACCATTAGACTGTAAGGAATGAATGGGAAAGAAGAGCTCAGTCTATACTTATCCAGCTTTGCTAGTAATACTTTACTGAGTAGGAGTTGCATGTATGGCTAGAACACCAAAAAGTAGTAACACAATAGTGATGCAGATCCTATAGGTCAGGTAACCCTAAATGGTGGACCACAGTCGGGAGACAGACCTAGTGACTATTCGGTTTGGACTGCAATCATACACCTGTGCAGGGTTATGGCTGGTTGACAGTGGATGCCTTGGCCTCTGAGGCAAGTGCAATCACTGCCAGCCATAACCCAGTGCAGGGCCCCACTCCTCTTCAATCATTTGTTGCTAGGACAGTCGGCACCCCCATTAGTAGTGTTTATGGAGCCACCTACAGATCGAAATTTGACCAAAGCAGCAGTACACTTTGATCTGTGTATGGTCAGCTTTAGTGAAGCTGAAATCAATAACTACATGACTGGAAATATATCGATCACTTGTAAATAACACTGAAAAGCTTTTAGTAGCAGGTTTTCAATTTTCAACCTTAAATATGCTACAGTGCATTCTTCACATAGGTATAAGAAGAAGATTAATTAATACTTCATAAAGAATGTAAGAATAACATGAATAACTAGAAAGTTGTACTTGGAGAAAATGCAGTCGTAGGCTGCTACAGAACAAGCAAAGAAAAAATATGGTTACATGTTATTTTAGCTCCTGAGAGTCGTGTGATTCCTTTCCCATACCTCCATTCAGTCATGCTATTAATTGTCCACAGGAAGCCATAAAATATCTATAGCTGATAGGGAAAAAGGACAAGTAATGCACATTACCAGTTTTCCTGCTGTAGAACCTATATTGCAGTTGCAGTTTGTGCTGCAAAGTATCCATGTTTTCATAGGGTGTTAGTTTTGCCCACATGTGAGTGTACATCAATTTTTATAGTGATAATTTATAATGTGCAATGGTACACCCCAAGACATTGGCTCATTAGTGCCTTAAAGAAGGCCTTCACCCTCCCCATCTCCTTTCCCTCATTTTCACTCCTACTCCCCTCCTCTCTAACAATTTGATTTTTTTTTTTCAAGGAACCCTCCCTGCATTTTATGGATCCAAGGCGAGAATGAGGTATTTGTTGTCAACAGCCTCTTGGGATATTCATGTCACAAGGCCTTGGGGTACTCTATGGTGCATGCGCAGTGGCGCATCATCAGGGAGCAGCTGCCACAACCTGGAAGAGACAGCTGGGCCTACTGATATCAGAGAAGAAGATGGCGGTGTGGGAGAGGATGTGCAGAGGCAAAGTGGTGGATCTTAACAGAACACCTCAGGATCGCTGGGCGTTGTAAGGTAAGTGGGAGCTCCTCTTTAGGCAAGAAGCTACTCTTTAGGCTTGCCTTGAACAGGGGAGTGCAGTTGGCAGTTTAACCCAAAATACAATTATTCAGTAGAATGAACAAGCAGCCAAGCATGCTTGCTGATTGACAGAGCAGACATCTTTTGCTACTAGTCTTGTTTCAAATAGCTGATAGGCAAGGAAAATCAATTTTGTTTGATCAATTCTTTGCCCAAGATTGGTTGGTCAGGTGATAATGCTCAGAGCGCTGAAAAGTGTCTTCTTTTGAAGTCAATGTACAGCAAATTAAACCACCACCAACAAGGAGGTATGTCTCTTGCTATAATAAGTGATTAAAATCTCACATGGAGCCTCAATCTTAGTGCAAATACATGCTACAATAGACATGATTATACCACACTGGCAATATAGTATACTTACCATGAGTCTATGGTTTTTGCATCTCATTCAAAAAAAAGTGGAAGAGAAGCTTTGAAACAAAAGCTTCCTAGAAGAATAAATAACAGCAGCAGCTGTATGTCTTTCATTTGACTAATTATCATATAATTAAGTGGATGAATTACAAGAGTGCCAAGGCATTAAATTAAAATATTTAATGCTTGTAAATCTGAAAATAATGACTCTGCTGCTACTATAAAGCAGTGGAGCTAATGCTTATGTAACTCTTTGCAGCTAGGCGAACATTAACACTGCTTACATTTTTACAAAGACCAGTAAAGTCTAAGGATCTGAAAAACAATACCAGTTATAAATTTAGAATGGTTTCATGAACAAATTCATTTTTAAAATAATGGCCAACAGTAACGAGGTTTTCTATGTTTAAAGTGAAATTCAACTCAAAGTGAAGTTTTGCTATAGGGAACATCTAGAAATCCTAATTTGGCTGCAAACGTGTAAATTCACCAGCCTCTGCTGCAACAGTGGAGAGCGCATGGTGCATGTTTTGAATGAAGGAGAGCGCTCGCTCCTGTGGTGCTTCTAGCATGCGCTAAACGTACCATACCTCCTAGCATCTAGACCGGTAGAAGATGATCGCTCACACTGCTAGGTACAAGTATGGCATTTAAAAGAAACTTCATTTTTCTAAGCCACATTTTGTAATCTACTATGGTCCCTTGACTAACTAAAAGTAACTTTTATACGAAAGGTGAACTAACTCTAAGTTCAGATGCACATGAAGTATTGTATTGTATTAAAAAAGGTGTAGCTATACCCAAGGGACAAAGATTATTTCTCAATGAGGCTTTGAAAAAAAAAACTTGAGCATACCAAAAGGCTCTGTGCAAGCTCCCAATAGGAAATGAACAGTGGCAGCTTATCTCTGCTGTATCAGAAGAGAGCAACATTTTTCAACCTGCTGGATCAATAATTTTTAGTAGGGAGCTTATCAATCATTTGTCCCCACACACAGACTACTCTGTTGCAGAGTAGGATGAAAACTATAATCTCAAAATTAGTGTGGGCTTTCACTATTTTATTTTAACAAATACAAATAAATGGAGGATTTAAAGTATACTTGAAAATTATAATTATTAGGGATTGCCAGAATCCTGCATTCCTGTGCAATGATGGCCTTCTGCTTCTGATGATGAAAACGTGAGATAAAAGTATTTAATTAAACAACTTTACAATAAAACAAAGGATCCATACACAGTCTCTAGACACTACATCCAGTTCTGACCAGTGGCGTCAGAAACAGTAAACTCATCAATCTAATTAAAGATTGGCAAATCTAACTATAGCCCTAGTAATAAAGATTTCCTAAGGGCCTTCTTGTAGGATTTACTTACAAATTCATCAGTCTTCTGTGCAGAACTTCAGAGCATGCCCGATGCTCAGACCTTTGTGGTTCACTGAGGAACATCAAGACTAGTTCTCTACACTCAGTAATTGGTTTGATTGTGATCCCACCTCAGTTCATCTACAGCTGTGTCACCGGGGCAGACCAGAGCACATTTATCATAGACTTTTTCTCCTTTTCTATCATTTTCACATTTGCTATATTTGGATACTGCCATGTTCCTCAGTGGCCTCATGTCAAGGATTACCCGAGATTCGTTCATTCTCACCCTCACAATTACAACACAAAGATATTAAGTCATTAGGATGAACAGAGGTAAAGATACTGAAGGGCAGCAGGTTACAAGAAAATAACTTATGCTGAACTGGGCCCACTTAAATGATCAATTTTTGTCATGTGGAAGCCAGGGCTGCAGAAGAAACTTTGAGACGATTAAGAAACAATAGTCGTTATTTCCAGCAGACTGGTATCACCCTGAGAAAAAGCATTAACCTATATAGTGGTAGATAGAAATATTATTTATATTTTTAGGTAAAGAAAAAAACCTAGAGGATTATGTCAAAGACAAAATTTAGCCGCAAGAAGAAAATATATCTGTTCCTGCAAGTGCTGCTTTGTGTATTTAAATAAAAGATCAAAAATATAATAGAACATTAAGACCTTACTCACACCTAGGCATTTTGTAGCTTGATTACAATGCTTGAAAAGATGAATCCCTTTTTTTTCCCCCAAAGCAAAATGCCTATATCTTGAAAAAAAAAAATACATGAGCTTCTTTTAAGGAAAAATCAATAATTTGGGCCTCATAGACTTTAATAGGATCGACTTAAAAAGTATATGTTTAAGTGTGTTTTTCAGGTGTTCCTCTTTAAAAGGTCTATGGGCCAAAAACACTTGTTTCTGCATCTATCCTGCAAGTCGTGTGTAAAAAGGTTTGAAAAAGCATATACAAACGACCAGAGAAGCCTCTACATTGCCTGGCTACACTCATGCTTAGGTGTGAAAGCAGCCTTAGATATGAAGAGACTGTGCTACACCATGGCAACCAATTCACAATTATCTGACTGCCTAATTTAAAGGTATCCAATCACATCAGCAGTTTCATGTCACAGATGAGACTTCTAACCAGAGATGGAGATTACCATAGCACCTTTCTTAAAGTGTCACATATGAAGGCGCCTGTCCCAAAACTAGCAATGTTGGTAAAGTATGAATAACCAAGAACAGGACATGCTTCCATGGTTCCAGGCTGTGGTAATTTCCATGGCAGCCTTAGCTGCGACAAGTTAGCTTTAAAGAGACCCTAACCCCCCACCATTGAACATCTCTCTCTCTCTCAATAACGTAATGCGAGTGCCTACCTAAATTTTTTTTCAATTTGTAGCCAGTCAGGCAGGTCTTTTAACTACATACAGCATGGAAAATTGACCAAACACATTGAAAAAGTCAACAATCATTAGATCTTTATTCAAATAGTGCCTACAGATAAAGTACTGTACTTGATTAAGAATACAAGAAAAAATGCCATTTAAATAATGTATAACACAAAAATATTAATAGATGTAATGGTGTACTGTGGAAAAGTATACCCTTGGCATTAAAAGCTGGTATTGCCCCCTTTAGCAGAAATGACTCCACCAGTTTCTAACATTGATTTGGCATCAATTGTTTTCCACTTCTCCTTGTAAAATGTTTTCAGTTACAATCAGGGTTATTCACAAAAGGGTGAAGAGTTTGGAGAAGGCAGGAAAAGTGAACAATCTAGGCCAAAAGAGCAGATTTGGAAAAAATTCACCAATTCAGCTCACTTTCCAGTTCAGCTATGTTGTCCTAGATTGTACACTTCTCCCGCCTTCTCCAAACGCTTCACCCTTTTGTGAATAACTCTGCATAGGTATATGGGTTTCTTTGCATGAACTGCACATTTCAAAATCCCCCTCCAAAATGTTTATAAGAATCAAATCTGGGCTTTGACAAGGGCAGTCCCTAACCCTTCATTTCTTTTTGAGCCATTCCTTAGTGAATTTTCTAGAGTTCATTGAATCGCTATTGCGTTGACAAACTAATTTCTGGTTCAATTTCATCTTTTGGACAAGTGGCCTCACATTTTCATGAAGCTTACTTTATTTGCAGAAAGTATAGTTGACTGCAAACTAGGGATGTCTCGATGCCGATACTAGTATCAGTATCGGGCCCGATACAGGGCATTTTCACGAGTACTTGTACTTGTGAAAATACCCCGATACTAAAGGCTGATACAGGCACTTTAAATTTTTTAAAGTGTCCGGATGCCTTATCCTCCCTCTGCCCGCACACCACATGGCTCTCTCGAACTCCCGCTTGTCTCGTCCTGAAGATCCATCCCTGGACTCTCTGGCTGAGTCTCCAGCTGCCGCCGATGGAGCCTGCTCCCCGTGCCGCTCTACTGACAGCCCCTCCGGATCTCCACAGCCAGCTACAGGTGAGCCGGCCTATGCACTACAGCCTACACACACTACCACTGGGGCCGCAAGGAAGCTGCATAAGTCGGGAAGCTTCCCTGCCTGTCACAGCTCCTCTGCACTGCAGCAGGTCTTCCAGCACTCAGACAATGACTTCTGCTGCCATCCTACTCAACTGTCACCATTAGACCCTGCTCCTGGGACCCCTCCCCTGGCTGTTCTTTCTTCCTCAGTCCCCAGATCTTAACAAGCTCCTAGATTGCAGGCCCCTTGTGTGCAGCCCTGGTGAGACCCAAACGCATCCCAGATGAGACCACAAACAGCCATATATAATTGCTGTATAATCATGGAGTGATGGGATCTGTAGTCCTCTATTGCTTGTTTCTGTATAATCATGGATTGAGTTACAATTCTTAATAACTATATACAAACTGCCCTAAAATCATCAGTTTTGTATTAGAATAGTACAGTACTTGGTCTTGAAAAAGTGGTATCGGGACATCCCTCCTGCAAACTGCCCAAGTCCTAAAGTAGCAATGCAACCCCAAACAATACAATTTCCAAAACCATGCTTCAGGTGTTACGAGGTTCTTCTTAGATAGGTGCACAGCATACAAATTTGTTTTGGACGGAAAAAAAAACTTTTAATTCAGTGTGTTTGATAAAACGAATAATTATGCTGTTTCGGATTCAGAGGAAATCCGAAAGCGTACAATTGACAATAAAAACGTATGGTGGCCATATTGGCCAATGACACGTTTTGCGCAGGTGGCGCATAACGTCACCCGATGCCAGGTGACGTCACACGCATGTATGGGCACCATTTTGGATGCAGTAGGCTAGCGGTGCCCATACAAAACAAACATATGCCCGAATATAAATATTTGGGCATAATATAATTCGGTATTTTGGATTCGGACAAACTGCTGCATCAACGGAATTTTGCGATTCAGCAAGTTTGTCCAAATCCGAATGCACATGTCTAGTTCTTCTGTCTTCTGGTTCAGGCAAACATGTCTACTGTTACAAAACAATGCCATCTTTAATTGATCACTATCAGTACATTGTTCCAGAAGGACAGGTATTTGCCTATATGTTCAGTGGCAAACTGTAAACTTGGTCCAATGTTCTTTTTAGACAGCAAAGGCTTTTTAGCATTAAACAGTCAGCTCTTTGGTTGATTTTGCTTGACTGGCCAGTCCTGGACAAATTATCAGTTGCTTTAAAACTACACCACTTCTAGATCATTGTCCTTACAATGGATTTATTGATTTCAATTTATTTGATCTTTTAAATCCTTTGCCAGACTTGTAGAGCTCTATTGATTGACATGATGACACCACACATGAAAATAGAAAAGACGACACCAGACACTGCATGTCCAAGATTTAAATAAAGCAGGTTTCACCTGCATACCCTTATGGAGGTTCTAATCATTGGAACCCAATCTGAAACACTGGATTCTAATGTTATGAATTTTCAACTGGTGGTAAATTAAGTGGGTGTACTTACCTTTCCATACAACAAACCTGCATTTTCCTTCATTTAAAGCATCAAAATGAATACATTATGCTAAGTTTATGTGTAAATTGTTCAAGTATATCACCTTTATCTGTGGGCACTATTGGAATCAAAATCGAAATGTTTGTCTGTTCAAAATGTCAACCATTTTCACGTGATGTACTTACTGTTTCACATGACTAGACTTGTCAGTAGATCTAAAAGGTTGTACAATCAGACTTTAACGTGTATGGTTAACTTTACAAAGCGGGATGCTGCCCTCTTCTTACTGCCTTCCAGTGTAGGCACTCAGTGTGGTTCTGATGTGCAGTGGGATTAAGGAATGTAATATAAAGAAATTTTATGTAATAATATTAGTAATTTTCCATTGACAAAATTGGACAAGAGGGGGTTTTTGTTTTTTTTGTTTTTCCTGGTGTTCCACCGTATGTCTTTGTTTGTGGCCCCCATCAAACTAGCAGCTATCTGATAGAAATCTGTATGCTTAATTAATTTCTGTCCCTACAAAATAACTTAATTGAAATCAAATACATGTTTGATGTTACAAGTCATATTTTACAAGTTAAAACATCTTCAGGGAGTGTATTGATTAAGGGAGAGATGTTTTTTTCAAGTGTTTTTGAGATTAGGGATTTAGTGGCTGGAAAGTTGAAAGGATTATGCAAATACAGATATTCTATGACAAAGAAAGCACAAGTTCAGTGAAGCTCAATTTTGTAGTTTTCAAAAGCCCTTTATTTCTTCATTTGTAAAAGCATCAGAGTTGCCTTATTATGCATGAAAAAAGCCACACTATAAATCAAGATAAATTTAATATAGCCTTCTGCATATGTTCTGTTTATTTTAAATTTTGTAAATAAAATTATACTTTTTATAAATTTTATTACAAAAGCAACAGTGGCAAATGGCAACACTTACCACTGTTCTTGTATAATTTTACATTAAAGCTAAAGCTGTGTACTTCCTTGAAAATAGATTAAATTTCTTATTTTAATATTGACCCCCAAATATTTTTCCACCAATAAAAAAAAACATGGATATTTATTAAAATCTTAAAACTCCATCTGCAGAGTGCATAGTGTATATGTTAATCCTGTCATAACTGGTACAGAAGACACTCTCTGGCTACTGTCCTAGGACAACACTGTAAACTGGGTTAAAATTCATCTATTCTCCTACCTCTAAAATAATGATAAAAGGCGTGTTGTGAGCTTCCGTGCATTAAGTGTTAAAACGGGGGATACAGTGCATGTTAGACTCTTTTAAACAAATATTAGACCTTGAAGGCTCAATATAAATATTCCAAGCATTTGTAATAAATATGAGACCCAGAAATCTACGCAATATACAGAAGTTCATAGTATTTACATTTCGTTAAAAGAAACTTAAATATTGAGAGAAATATGGGAGCAGATATTGATGGCATCCTTTAAAAAAATTTCTAGTTGGCCGATTCCCACAATCCAACAACATGCAGCACACCAGGTTTGCAAGCAGAAGAGCATCTCTGATTGACTCTGCCAGCATTGCTCATCACAAGCATACATGGTAGTAATCGAAACATGTATTTTAACCTGCATAATCTTCTGCTGCTCCCAAGAGCAGACCAGACATTGGAAAGATCGAGATGCTATCATGTCAGGTCTATGGTTAACTTAAGTCTCCCATTTTTTATAATTACACTTCATCTAAATTAAAAGCAGGTGCATTCTATAGAAGAAGTTAATTGGGCCCACTTCACCCTCTGCGCCCCAAGCTGTTCAGTGCACCTCTGTTTATAAATGTCCATCGTCTCAGCATTTCTTCATTTTCTCTCTTCTTCAGCCGATTCACTGTACGCAGTGCTGCTTCACCGGCTGCTGAGCCCCCTAATGCACTCAGAACAGCTGCAGTCTTAATTATCAAAATAACATTTTAATAGTCTCATAACCTGGCTCTCTTTGTAACATACTAAAGGATTCTTTAACACCTTTTATGTTCTTTTCTCTGCTAAACTTACTAATAGGATACATTTATGTGATTAAGCAGCCCTAATACATGCAGTATGCTGATGAAGACGTTCCTCCCACCTAAATTACTGCTCTTGGGCTTTCAGTTGCCAAGAAGGCCTATTATATACATGAATGTAGAGGTAGTCTTAGCTCCCACGCACTGGACCGGTATGTGAGGAGGCGGCTGGGGGCCAGGAAATCATTATAAGAAGTATCATTCTTCTTGCTTATTACTACAGGAAAGAAAAAATTTTGTATGTTCCCAATCAGGACTCTCAGGAAAAAGTGTGTTAGCCATAAGCCAGGTAATTCATTTATGACCACTGGGGATTTCATTTGCTTTTATCACATTTTCCCCTTCCTTTAGAAACTGTTAAAATAATGCAATCAGTAACATTATCTCCTCTTCTCTAAGGCAGGTGTGAAGCAGGTGAAGGATAAGCTGATAAACTGATCAATTATTTTTACCAGCTCCCTGTTACACAGTTGAGAATATGCTGTTATACAGCATTAATAAGGCAGCTCAAAGAGCATTTGCATCAACAAACTTGAGTTTTACATGCAGTAGCTTACCTAATCATACAGAACAATCTACACTGGAAAAAAAAAAAAAAACTTGATTTAAATTCTGTAGATGGAAATAGGGTAGCTGTGGCATATGAGGGAATGTATATAATATTTGGCAGAAGTCGTCATAGAAGGCCACAGGAACATATACAAGGTAACCATTTCTCTGACATTTAACCAAATACTAGGATCATCAATGTGGCTTAGATTGCTGTTAAACCAATAATCCGTTAATGATCAATTAAATTAAGTAATGACACATTTACGGGCTATGTCCTGTTCCAAAATAACCTTAAATATGATTCTAAATACATGCCCATACAAACGCTGCTGATATGATCAGCATAAAAAAAAACTTTCACTCAGCAAGGTACACTTTTTCAGCACCACAAGTACAGCAATTGTGGTATGGTCACAAGTGAACCTATGCTTTGCCCAAAGCAACACTGGCACCCCTCCTGCGCATACTTTTCCTTCATTGCTCTATTGTTCTGTACGAATTGTTCTGTATGAAGATACATACCTGGTACTTCCAGGTATGGGGGATCATGTGACTCACTCCCCTTTTCCCATTTTGACTGTAGTGGTGCTTGGCCCAATGCTGTCAAGTGGGAAAGGAGTGGGAGTCCTCAGCCCTGTGTAAACTAGGATACAATTGCTAGGAGTTTGCCACTGCAAGTGAACCGAAGTAGCCCCGTGTAAATGGGGTGGCCAGAGAGTAAAGAGATGCTGCAGAAACAGACTTCCAACTGAAACTTCTATGGGTAAAAAAACTGCTTCACTTTTAAGCTGGCCATATACCAGTAGAATTTTGTTCCAAAAAAATAGTTTTTGGGACATTCCTTTGATTTTTTATTTTTTTTTACAGTTAATGGGGTCAAATTGTCAATCGATTTATACTCTATTGACCAAATAGATCAAAGGAGCAGCATAGATTTTTTTTTTTTCTGCAGCCAAACAAAATTTTAAAAGGTAAATGTGGTTTTCTTTCAATAGACTCCATTCATTCCAAAGTTGAATGTGAGAATCTAACAACATTTTGAGTGACAATTGTCAACTCTGTGATGGCATTATTGAACGTTCTGATGGATTTTTGTATGCAAGTTTGTTTGTAATTCTATCTGTGTATGGCCAGCTGTACCTTATAGAGCTCACCATTTTAGGCCTGTGCATGCAGGCTTTTACAAAGAGCTTTCAGTGTGCTTTCCTGATACCCAATAATTGTTCATCAGCACAGGATGTCTGTATCAAAACCAGGACTGGCCATGGTAATCATAATAAATACTGTTGCAGCACAGAAGGCATCATAAGGAAGCAGAGCATAACCACTTTGACAAGCATTTTACCCAGAGCTCACTGGAGCCAATGAAGTTCCAAGGAAAATTCTGATAGCAAGAAAGCAACTATTTTTACTGACAACCCCCACCTGCTTATGTCCGTGAAGGTTCTCATTCATCCAGGTCATGGTATATCTGTAAAAAAGAAGTCAAGGCATTCATTCAACCAGCTTTCGTCATTCTGAATAGAGAAAGCTGGTTGGATGACCAGTGAAACATCTTCAAGAAAAATACAGCAAGTCCAGTTGCCTTTACTTATTTTTTTTACAGACCATTCTGCTTACCTCCCACGTGGCAATGCTTCGGACAAGCAGTAGTTACCACTGCATTGCAGTACGTGAGGTAGAGTTAACCTATGCTTTGACTTTAAGGAAGTTATAATTGACAGACATTTTAGAGGATCTCCCAGCAGTGTTCTTTGAATATTGTACCGTTTCCCCGAAAATAAGACCTACCCCGAAAATGAGACCTAGTACTATTTTTGGGAATTGCTAAAATATAAGACCTACCCCGAAAATAAGACATAGTTGTGACCATTCCCAGGGCCAGTGGTGGCAAAAGGGGAAACTTGAAGAGCCGCGGTAGAGAAATCAGCGGTGCCAACTAAGCCAGCGCTGGAGGAAGCAAGGAGGCAGCGGAGGAGCAGAGCCGCATAAGCCGATGCTTCCTCTATAGTGCCGGCTCCTGTCACAGGCAAGAGTGATACCAAATGCACTCCGCCTGTGAGGAATCGATTGTGAAAGTGCGCTTCGCTCATTGTGGCCAGCGATTGGTTAGCAAATTGCTCTTGGAAAGGTACGGCACCCCTGATTGTCCTGATCACCATATTTTTTTACATGAATACATGTAGACTGTTGTACATGAATTAGTGTGGATTCTTGTACATAAAAAAAAAAACAAATAAGACCTACCCCGAAAATAAGACCGTGTTTTTTTTGAGCCAAAAAAAATATTTTTCAGTGTCTTATTTTCGGGGAAACACGGTATAAAACAGAAATATGATCTAGAATCCTATAGCATCTGCTGGGTGACACTAATGTTTGTTTAGAAGTGTAACAAATCTACAGGTTCTCTAACTTTTAATAAGGAGACTGGTTTATAACCATTGCGCACCGTGGGGCTCAAAAACCTCCCAAAAGAGTGCCATTATTGCCCATAACAACCAGTTATCTTCAGTCACTTGTCTTGAGCAGGCAAAAAAGTAAAACATAGAATATTTGGCAATTTTGGTCAAAAGGAGGAGTTTTTATTTAGGGCAATACTTGTACATGGGGCTTAATGGCATTACACTGCTCTTATAAAACAAATAGGCAGAGATAATTCAAAACTAGAAAATGATGCATCTTCAGATGAATATAAGTAAATAATAGATTCACAGACCAACACAAAATTAATGGGGACTAACCTCTGGATGGTAAAATAAAAATAAACACCTAATGGTTTTTTTTTTTTTTAAATGTGCACAGTAATTGCTCTGGGTTTTAAGTCATCCTGAATAGGCATATTCATTATTTTGCATATCATTTTTTCCATCGTATGTCAGGACTTGAAAACTACTGGCTGCTTTTAAAGGTTTATAATTGGAATATAGCCTCTAAGGGAAGCATGTTAACAACTTTAAGGAAAGAAACAACACTCAAGTAAAAAGCAGAATGCATCAAGTCCTCCCACCCTCTAACAATAGCACATAACACTCTACAGAGTAACATTGTCTGGATCCTTGCTCCAAGCGTTTGACCTCTAAGCACAGCATCTCTCTCCTGAATGATAAATGAAACGCATAAAGAAAGGATTTGTGCAAACTGTGGTTGCAGGGCAGGGAAAATGCACAAGACTATTGGGAACAGCTCTGAATTCGCCCTACTACAGGACAATTCAAATAACATTCAAGTAAGTTTGAGACTTTATATGAGAATGATACTCTAAGGCAAAACTTATTAAAATTTCGACACACAGTACATAGACTGTACATTAATTTCACCCTGGTAAAAAGAATAGAAATTTCCATTACATTAAGCATTGCCACATTTGAAACCCTTATCAAGAAATCAGTATTTAAAGAATATCTAACCCGAAGAATTAGAATATATTGCAGCTTACCAGTACTTGGTTGTGATGGCTGCATTGTTTGTTTATTTTTCCAGAAAAAATAAAGCATTCTCTACAAATACAGATAAAATACCTAATGTTCTTGCCAGAAATACCTAACGTCCTTGTAACTGCCTGTGCATCGACATGATATATCAAACAAGGTTATAATTTTTCTAGCTATTTTAAGTAAAATGGAGAGGAGTAGAAGAAGAGAGGCTTGCAGTTCAAATCAGGTGAGCAGTGTTTTCACCCTAAAAAAGGAAGTGCGTTACTTACAGGATCACAAGGGGGAAAAAAACTGAAAAAAGTCTGAGAAAAGGAAATAAATGCAGCCACCACACCTAAGGTCTGGTAAACTGCAATATATTACAGTTTCTGGGTTTAGATAAGCTTTAAAAGAGAGGTAAAACTATTCCTGTTTTTTGGCTATACTTCTCTTTTGGATGATACGAGTACTCTTACTAATGTATTCCTGTGAACGGAACCATCCGATAGGGAGCTAATGCCTGCGATCAGCTGACGGAGCAGAGCAGATGCACAGTCAAAAAGGAACCCAACAATGTTTTCTGGTTCCACCCCAGCTGCCTGATAACTGGTTCTGCCTCTGTGCTCATGACCCACCCTCTCCCCAACCTGTAGCAACAGCCAGAGCTGGAGGAGCAGAGAGGGGAGGGTGAAGTCCTGTGGGGGACAATGATTCACAGTTACTGCCCTCTGCTAAGAGCAGACACTGAGAGCTGACTGATCAGGGGTCAAATGATCACTCAGTTCCCAGTCTAAAGGTGCCCATACACCTTACGACCGTATGCTTATTGAAAGCGCGTACGATCTGCCCACCTTGGACGGGCAGATCGTACTTGCAATCATCGAAAGCCCGCCCCGCTGAGGGGCGGGCTTCCGATGACCGCAATGCAGAACGGGACGTGTGCGCACACCGGCCCGTTCCGCAGCTGTCGGAGATGATACGAGTACTCTTACTAATGTATTCCTGTGAACGGAACCATCCGATAGGGAGCTAATGCCTGCGATCAGCTGACGGAGCAGAGCAGATGCACAGTCAAAAAGGAACCCAACAATGTTTTCTGGTTCCACCCCAGCTGCCTGATAACTGGTTCTGCCTCTGTGCTCATGACCCACCCTCTCCCCAACCTGTAGCAACAGCCAGAGCTGGAGGAGCAGAGAGGGGAGGGTGAAGTCCTGTGGGGGACAATGATTCACAGTTACTGCCCTCTGCTAAGAGCAGACACTGAGAGCTGACTGATCAGGGGTCAAATGATCACTCAGTTCCCAGTCTAAAGGTGCCCATACACCTTACGACCGTATGCTTATTGAAAGCGCGTACGATCTGCCCACCTTGGACGGGCAGATCGTACTTGCAATCATCGAAAGCCCGCCCCGCTGAGGGGCGGGCTTCCGATGACCGCAATGCAGAACGGGCAGTGTGCGCACACCGGCCCGTTCCGCAGCTATCGGACGAGCAGGCTAGAAACCCGCCGACAATCGTACAATTCCCGGCGGGTTTTCGAGCATGTTGGTTCGACAAAAGACGTGCGACCGTACAGTAGAAACGTCGCACGTCTTCGTTCACACTACTCGATTCTCGTACGAGAATCGAGCAGTGTATGGGCACCTTAAAGGTGCCCATACACCTGCGATTATCGTTTGAAAAACTAAAGGAGTTAGGGTTTTCATACGATAATCGGCCAGTTTAAGGGTAGTGAACAATCAAAATTACTGTACAACTGGTCGAATTTCCTCGATCGGTCAGGCTGGAAAACTTTTTTTGAAATCGTATGAAATTCGATAAGACCTCTAAAGACCTCTCATTTTGGAAATGCTATTTGACTGGCTTTCAAACTGAACTTGTCTGCATCACTAGCCCAAAGAAAGTATTCATTTAACATCTTTGACTTTTCTGATGTGTGCTGGTTTCAGGTCTGCAACTTTAGATTTTTTTGAAGCCAGTGGGTCAAAAGCTAGAACAAACATTTTCAGAGGAGCTCAAACAATGGCAGCCCCCATATTTCTCTCAGGAAAATGTTAATACATTGGTTCCTCTTCAGGGCAGCTTGGATCTTCAATTCACTGCACACATTTATTTTCTTTTCTTCTTTTCTTTTCTTTTTTCTTTAAAAAAAAAATTGCAGTTGCACCATGAGCTTCAATAGCGGCGATCTAGCTCCACCTTTTTCTGCTATCTGTACATTCCCATAACATTGCAAGCCAATAGTAAGGCGCAAGTGGTGAAATAGGATAGGACTACAGATGGCCATGCAAGTTCTGGTTACAGCTTCTTTATAGAGCACACCAGGATTTCAGGCTACATGTCAAAGGTTAAGTGCACCAAGACAGTGTCCTGTTTGCCCCTTTACAAGGACCTAAAGTTATCCACCCTTCCCCTCCACAGATGCATGCCTACCTGCCTCCAATGGTTGTGGTCTCTGATGTTTGTTTACATATTTTCTGCATCCACACATTACAACCCTATAGACTTGTATCCAGCTATCTCCCACTTTCTCTGACCTATTGATGTGAAGGCATGGCCAGGACAGTGAAGCTTGTGGAGCTGGATGTAAACAAGCAGGGGAGGACGCAATCATCAGTTCCAGTTAAGTATGCATCTTTGGTGGGAGGTGGGTGCGTTACTTTAGGTCACAAAGACGCAAACAAGATAAGTGCACTGGGTCTTAACGTGCACTTATCCTATACAGGGAATTAAACAAATGCAGGCACCTAAGGATGGCTACTACCCAAATGAGAAGGTGACATGATTTCCCTAAATTATCCCACAGGTTCTTAAGTGTTTAAAGTCCTACAGAATACTAATAGATACAAACTGTGTAAGAAACAATCACACACTTATACAATTGCAAACATTGTACAATTAAGGTTCAGGACAGAAAATGTCTCAACCTCACATTATAGTGTCTTAAATTGTGACTGTCCCAACAAAAACAAGGACAGTTGGAAGATATGATTTTGAAAAATAAAGAAAACAAGACGCAAACCTACATAATCTGAATAGATCATTTTATACACACACCCCAAGTAAATAATGCTTAAAATAAAAAAATAAAAAAATCGATGTTTTTAAAAGGTGCCAAACGTTACCCACAGAGCTGCCAAACTATTCTGAAGAAACCAGACCATGGCAGGGTGTGGTAAAAGCAGGTACTATAGAGGTAAGGTCCCTCCTGCATATAACGGGTTAAGTGTCTAGGACAGTAAGGAAAGAGCAACAGTTTTCATTTTATACCCGAAACCATCTTCACTGTTAAAAAGCTGTTTAACCAGGAAAAGGGTACACAGCGTGGGGACAATTATTGTGAAGGAAATTAAATATGTCTTGCTGCTCAAGCTCATTTTCACACTAGCCCATGCTCTGCAGCCACTTCAAACAATTAGAAGCACCTATTTTCAAAAAGGCAAGACCTTAATCCCTGTTATAGTTTATAGACCGTAATCAGAACTGTACTCCTGAGAGAAGAAAATAAGGGAAAAACTCATTATTTCGATTAGTCAATTAACAGCATGATCTGATGTGAATTAATAAGCCATCATATTAGCCAAGTATGGTGGAATCAAACTGGCCACAGGCATTAGATGACTGTCCTACATTGGGAAAGAACTGATGAAAAATATACTTTCTGTACCAACCTGTTTATGAGCTTTAGTATCACCCATCCCTGCTCCGATGAAGGAAAAATATAGCCCATTGAGATTACATTTTCATTTTGGCCTATGAACTTCTACCAGTTGAGTCTAACAAGATCAAAATTACTTACACAGACCAACTGTTATTTCAACCTGTATAGCTATTACCTGGATTTATAGTTCTGAAACAGGAAGTGATATTTCCAAAGCCTATAGTTGCTGTAGACTTTTCAAAATTATTGTTATACATAAACTCCCAGTTATCCAGCACCCATGGGGATCGGTAGGTGCCGATAACTGTAGTTGCTGGTTGCTTGAGACTCTCAAGCAACCAAAACCCCCTGCCCCTCCCACAGCCCCATTCAGCTGCCAGCTAGCTTCCACAGCCAATAACCTGATTTACATTGGCTACCTCAATTTGCAATAGCAGGCTAGCTATTGAAGCCCCGCCCACTGACCTGAGGAGCGGCCCTGAGAGAGAAAGTTCTTACAATTCGAAATAGCCAAAAGCAGGAAGGCTTTTTCACCCCATTGTTTACATTCTGCTGCCAACCACGGAATCTAGCTGCAGGCCAGCAGCAAGATGTAAACTACATTTCATTAGCAACTAAATAAATGTTTAGTGTACTGTGCACTAAGCAACCAGCTCTTGTTTATGTGCATCAAGCCATCAGAAAAATTAAAAAAAATAAGTCTGATTTTTTTACCGGTTGCTTCAATGCCAAATAGTGGGGATGTTACTGTATCAAACAATCATATTATTACATGTGTGGACAGCAATAGCGTTGATGGATCTGCATTGTGTTGCGTGGCTGCTGTTTTGTCCAGAACTTACTTTATATGATCTACACGTTTGATTATCAAATGTTATGCATATATAAAAAAAGATAATGGCAATTTCATTTTTACTTTACAAATTACTGGATTTTGTGTATTTACAGCAGATGTTTAAACTTGCCATAGAGGTTGCATGGTAGATGGATATTAGTTATGTGATCTAACTGCAAACAGCCCTGGTGCTATTGTTATAAAGATGCCCAGAATCATCCCAACAAAGGTCCAGCTCTGCTGCCAGTGCAGGTACCCCACAGACTGTATCACAGATATCAAACTGAAATCATCTAATTGTTACATGTGCTGTAAACATGTAATACAGCTCAGGGGTGATATGAACAACATGTTTATTATGCCATTTGTATTATTCACAGCCGTGTAGAAAGTCAGCTTAGCGAAAATCAGAACTGTAATCAAGAGACTGTCACCTACTGGCTGCAAGTGGTAAACCTGAAATATTTATAGCCAATTTATAAATTGACAAAAAAATAAAAGTGTGCAGGACAAGGAAGGTACTTGGCATACAGATGTACTTTGTATGTGCATATCAAGGAAAAGAAGACTGGAGCGACTTGATTGTTGGTATTGGATTTGTGCATTGATTTCAGTCCTATGAAAGGTTAAACAGTTTGTAGAAAGTGAACACATTCAAACCATTATAATGTATAACTAGAAAAATGTAAACGTGTAAAAAAAAAATATGTAGAGTAAAATATGAACAAATAATTTAAAAAAAAATTTTTTTCTTTTATTCTTTTAAATCAGACATCAGATTATAATGCTGATGTTGTTAGATCATACTGCTTACTGATACTTTTATGGATCCATCTGGGGCCATACTGGGGGTCAGCAACAATAAATGACCTGCTGCAGTTTAAAGTGCTGTATCATGACAGCAACAAACAGATCTGTCACTGGCTATGCGTTTGTACTGTGGATTAGAGCAGGCACAGCAGCAAGAAAAAGCAGAGCAAGTATCCTGAACATTTCTAATTTGTCTCTCACGCTTCTAAGCAGCCTCCTTTGCACTTTATTGCCAAGCACTTTGCACTGATGGCAATAATGATCTAATACCTCATCCCTATTAGTCATGCAAGGACACATTTCTTTGCTGTGTGGTTGTAATAGGAGTTCTCCATAAGAAATATGGAGCTACTGCTTTTATCTTAAATGATACAGCAAGGCAAAGCAGTACCAGGGCTCCATGGAATAAGGGTACAGAGCAGAGACGTGCGAATAGAATTACTATTCTAGACTGCAATCTCACCGTGCTTCGTCTGCAGAGCCCACAACGTACATTCATATCCCGTTTACAATAAATATATTTAACACATTTGTGGCCATTACAGAAGCCCCTTCCCTGTAATATAACCTCCTAATAGGCAGCTGTGGAGATCTAATAGAGGGAACGGTACAGTTTTGTAATGATGTCTCCTGCATTATTCAGGCAAGCCAGTGGCACAACTGCACATAGCAATCCAGCCTGATCTGGGGAGTGCAACTCCGTCTAGGGAGATTGATGTAGGAAGTAGGGAGGGGGCTATAGCACTTTCTTAAGGCTATTGGAAAAGTGCAAAAACTCAGGATAGCAGAGTAAAAAAAAAAAAAAGATTCAAACAAACATGTAGTATGGCTGGTCTTGTAGTAAAGGCTAACTCGTTACAATTAACTACAAAGTACAAAAAATAAAAATAAAAACGGCAATGCCATCAACCAATCCAAATATTGCCTTGAGCAGCTAGGAGCAAACAGATAATCTGCACAATAAGTGACCAATGTTGGTGCCTGCTTCACTAACTGTTGGATTTTATTAAATACCTGTATTTACATTACTGGCAATAGGCGACCAGTCTGGGTCTTGCTTCACTAACAGATGGATTTTTCTACAGGGCCATTTTCACATTACTATTTATGAAATGAAACAAGTTAGAACATTGGCCCTAGACCTTAGACCCAAAGATCAAATCTGAAAATTTAGATATTACAGGTGAAACTCGATTAGAATATCATGCAAAAGTTAATTTATTTCACTAATGCAACTTAAAAAGGTGAAACTAATATACGAGATAGACTCATTACATGCAAAGCAAGATAGTTCAAGCCGTGATTTGTCATAATTGTGATGATTATGGCTTACAGCTCATCAAAACCCCAAATCCACAATCTCAGAAAATTTGAATATTGTGAAAAGGTGCAATATTCTAGGCTCAAAGTGTCCCACTCTAATCAGCTAATTAAGCCATAACACCTGCAAAGGGTCCCTGAGCCTTTATAAATGGTCTCTCAGTCTGGTTCAGTAGGAATCACAATCATGGGAAAGACTGCTGACCTGACAGTTGTGCAGAAAACCATAATTGAAAGCCTCAAAGGGTAATTGCAAAATAGATTGGATGTTCCGAAAGTGCTGTATCAAAGCACATTAATAGAAAGTTATGTGGAAGGGAAAAGTGTGGAAGAAAAATGTGCACAAGCAGCAGGGATGACCGCAGCCTGGAGAGGATTGTCAGGAAAAGGCCATTCAAAAGTGTTGGGGACTTTCACAAGGAGTGGACTGAGGCTGGAGTCAGTGCATCAAGAGCCACCACACACAGATGGATCCTGGACATGGGCTTCAAATGTCGTATTCCTCTTGTCAAGCCACTCCTGAACAACAAACAACGTCAGAAGCGTCTTACCTGGGCTAAAGAAAAACAGACCTGGTCTGTTGCTCAGTGGTCCAAAGGCCTCTTTTCTGATGAGAGCAAATTTTGCATCTCATTTGGAAACCAAGGACCCAGAGTATGGAGGAAGAATGGAGAGGCACACACTGCAAGATGCTTGAAGTCCAGTGTGAAGTTTCCACAGTCTGTGTTGATTTGGGGAGCCATGTCATCTGCTGGTGTTGGTCTGTGCTTCATTAAGTCCAGGGTCAACGCAGCCGTCTTACCAGGAGATTTTGAAGCACTTCATGCTCCCGTCCGTAGATGAGCTCTATGGGGATGCTGACTTCATTTTCCAGCAGGACTTGGCACCTGCCCACACTGCCAAAAGCACCAAAACCTGGTTCAATGACCATGGGATTACTGTGCTTGATTGGCCAGCAAACTCGCCTGACCTGAACCCCATAGAGAATATATGGGGCATTGCCAAGAGAAAGATGAGAGACATGAGACGGAACATTGCAGAAGAGCTGAAGGCCGCTATTGAAGCATCCTGGTCTTCCATAACACCTCAGCAGTGCTACAGGCCGATAGCTTCCATGCCACGCCGCATTGAGGCAGTAATTGCTGCAAAAGGGGCCCAAACCAAGTACTGAGTACATATGCATGCTTATACTTTTCAGAGGTCCGATATTGTTCTATGTACAATCCTTGTTTTATTGATTACATGTAATATTCTAATTTTCTGAGATTGTGGATTTGGGGTTTTCATGAGCTGTAAGCCATAATCATCACAATTATGACAAATCACGACTTGAACTATCTTGCTTTGCATGTAATAATTATCTCATATATTAGTTTCACCTTTTAAGTTGCATTAGTGAAATAAATGAACTTTTGCACGAAATTCTAATTATTCGAGTTTCACCTGTATATATAAACACAGCCTGACTTTTCAACTGAACACATAAAAGGCCATGCCCACAAATAATGATTTCTGATAACTGGGAATAATGAGCTGCATATCTCACAGAATATTACTGTCCCTATTATGTTAAACTAGCATATTTAGCATACATACGCTAGCATAACAAAGTTCTAAACAATGCAAAACTAGCTACCACATCTTGGCACACTTGCCTTCACAAGCATAAATTACAAAAAACTTAATTTCAGCCAGACTTGGCATGCTTTTTAGCTTTTCAAAAATTTTAAAAAGATTTTAACAGCCAAAAAATTGTGTTGATCACATGTATATTACAATTCAGGTAAATTTCTGTGACAATCATAAAATAACCGAACAGGCTTAGGGTTCCCTGCTATAGGAGCACGTTGCCATCGCATGATTTAACACATTTTTATCAATGGTCCGCTGTGCTCTACCCAAGTGCCATTAAACTGCAGAAACTGTACTGCTATTAAATAGACAACAATGTTTTCTTGGGAAGAGAAGTGCGCAACACACCTGTGAGTCAGGGAGCAATAGACTGTAACTAATGACAGTGAGTTTACAAATGGCATGTGCATTTTCTCATGTGAGCTTTGCTGGAAACTACAGAAACAGCTAGGGACTGGGGAACCGATTCGTGTTAGAACTTTGTGCTTTTTAAAGATCACAAGTGCCCAGCCTTGCCTCCCTCTCAACTTCTGACTCTTCACTTGCCCTTAAAACTAGATCACCCAAGAGAAAACTCAAAAGGCTTGTGTTCACTTAGCAGGCCTAAGCCATCCTTCAGGGGGAAAATTCCCTAACTGCACCATCTGCACACTTGGAGTTCTGGCTATGCATTCCTCAATATAAACTTCTAGAAAATCAAAACTGAACGATTTACATCACAAGTAGGGAAGAGCCAATCAATTCATATATAAGGCAAAAAGGCAAATGGTGACCTATGTGATATATTCAAGCAGACTTGTGCAATCTGCAGAGAATTAGACAATGCATGATAATGTAATCCTAATTGTATCCTGGATTGTGTGATTCTCTGACAGATCCACATAAAAATGTATTTAGGAAACCCAAAAATTAAAGTTTTACTTATTCTATGGATTTTATCAGGAGGATCAGTAAATTTGTGATTTACTAATTCATTGGACTAAATCCACATAATGAATATTTCCTTGTATACATTTTTCATAATCCAGACAATCATGGTCAATAATTTGTATGATTATGCGCAGATTAGATGCATGACTATAGTTACACAAATCTAAAAAAAATTACTTAAATGAGAATGAAATCACTCTTCCCTAATCACTAGTACTCAAAGAAGAACTCCGGGAAAAATTATTGTTAACCAGCACTGCAAGGGTTAAATGCTTGTTTTCAACTAGGGTGTAAAATAAAGTTATAGTCACCTGAACCTCACAGCCAGCTGGCTTGGCTGTTAAAGCGCTCCTTCCAGCCTGTCTCCTTCTCCACTGCAGCATTGGTATGTCTCTCGAAGTCCTCACGTCCTATACACATTAGATTGGATGTGATGACTCAAGCCTTCCTAGACCGTTGAAGTGGAGGGGGAGGGGGAGAGAGGCCAGAAGGAACGGTCTAACAGCCAGTCAGCTACGAGGTTCAGGTAAGTATAACTTATTTTACACCCAAGATGAATTAAACCTTGCTGTGCGTGGGTAGCCCTACTGCAATGGTGAATAATAATTTTCCTGGTATTCTCCTTTAACCCCTTGTGACGGGAGACGTACACTGTACGTCCCGGCACTTTGTGCCTAAATGACTGGCCACGTACACTGTACGTGACGAGTTATATCAGGCTCTGTAATGCTGGTAACTGCTGATTCTCAGCGGTTACCAGTCATTAATGAATGCCTCAGTATTGAGGCATTCATTGATGAAATAGTTAAGCTTTTGTAAAAGCTTATTTCTTTCATTAATGAAAGAATGAAGCCGTTACATACAAATACGGGAGCGCTAAATAGCACTCCGGTATTTGAAAGCTGAAAATAGAGAGGCAGCAGAGTGACTCACCTCCCTGCTATTTGTTTTGACAGCTCCATAGACTGGCCCGATGTTTATGAAGCTATGTGATACATCTCAAGCAAAGAGATACAAGAGATACAATGTATCTCTTTGCTTGAAATGTATCATTTCTGATCGTCTAGGCACGATCAATGAGCTTTAGTGAGATCTGAATCTAACATGCTGTCAGGATCAATCTCTAAGGTTATTATTAGCTGTTCCTAAATTTGGAGCAGCCTAAAAGCCAAGATTTTAAAAAAAGTTAATTTATCGAGCAGTCATAGTGACTGCTTGAAATAAACTGACAAAAAAAAGTTTGTTTTTTTAACTTTTTTTTTACAAAGTATAAAAAAATTAAAGTGTAAAACAAAATTAGGAAAATAAAAATGATATATAAATATATTTTTATACTATAATTATAAAAAATTTCAAAAAAATAATCAAAACTTGTGAAAAAAGTGTTTTCTTCTAGTTTTTTTTCCCTCATTTTTTATATTTGATTCAAAGTGAGGTACATTTTTGATAGAATTATATAGCCCTACCTGTCCTCTAAAAAACAATATATAATATGTGTGGGTACATTTAGTAAGAAAGTATATTATTTCCAGGACTTCACCAGAGCCTTTCCCATCCTCTGGGATTTCTACCCCAGACTGTCCAGCTACAGTTACTCTTTCCACCATTAAGCAATCCCTTAAATATCATCTTTTCAGGAAAGTCTATTCCGCCTCTATCTAAAATCTGTACTTCTACCCTCTCCATCAGTTTATCCTTCACAGTTATTACCTCTTGTATCACCTGCCACACCTTTTTAGGTTGTAAGCCTCTTGTATTGAATTGTTTTAGAACTATACTGTTTCTCTTTAGCGCTGCACAAACTGTTGGTACTATATAAATCCTATATAATAATGACTTGGGCAAAGTGGATTGCCGAGTGGTATTTTATGGGTTCAGGAAACCGAACGCCTCCATAGAGTTTACATAAGGTTATTATGGTACACAGTTTTCAAGCCTTTGAAGAGCTCATCTTTCTTTTTTAAAACATTTGTTTTAAAGTAAATGCTTTTCAAGTAAAAAAATATATATTACTATTTGGCTAGTTCAATTTAAAAAACACAGGACATACTGTATTTTTGTATATTTTTTTGCACTGAGCCAGCTCCCTGGAACAAATGTAGAAAAAATACATATGTATCATGCAAATCTGTACCATTCAAAGTCTTTTTTATTTTTATGTTCCCTCTACCACTTTGAATAAAATATTAATAAACAAGCACAAATTTTTGCTAAAAGAAAATACACACATTGCTGCATGTGCATAGGTGTGAAAGGAAACAAGAATTGCCAGGCAGCATTCCAACGTGACAATATATGTGCCTAATATGTTTAATCAAAATAAAAGACTCCCATGCCTGCTTTATGTTATTCATATTAAAAATAGTTTAATTGCATTAAATTACAATTTTTACTGCAACTATGGGGTTGATTTACTGAAGCAAATAGGCTGCTTTTGCAAAGGAATTTTCACTATGCAAAATAATTTTCCCACATCTAACTGAATGAGGTGAAGCTATATTGACTTCCATCATCCAATCAGGTGCAAGCAAAAATCCTTTTTTTTTTCTTGTTCCCGATTTTCCTTGCTCATGATTGGGTATTCTTTGCAAAGTAAATTTCTACCACATTCACTAAACTAAGGGAAAATCCCCATGCAAAGTGAACAGCCTATTTGCCTTTAGTTAATAAAGCCCTAAGTATCTGAACAATATAAGTGTGTCTTCTGTTCTATTATTCTTTAAATAAAAAAAAATGAAGAGTAATATATAACATATGCCATGTAGAAATGAAAACTGAGGCCAATTGCCCTATACTATAATTTAGTTTTACTTATAATTCAATACCACAGCTCTTATGTGAGGTTTGTGGTGAAAGTAGTGAGGATGGTCTGTGTATGACAATAATATGTAAAGATTATACAAAAGTA
>NW_017307151.1:269340-280342 GCF_000935625.1 Nanorana parkeri
GGTATTATCATTATAATACTTAAAATAACACTAAAAACACATACTAAAATTACACAAATACAGTCTACGAAGACCGAGAAATGAAATCAACTCCGTGTGCTTTTATAAGAATTCTGAAGTCAGAATTCCTGAGAGGCCAGATATAGACATTAACAGTTTCTTGCAGACTTCCATTAGCTGTTCAAATTTGAATACCACTGCTGAGGTGAACTCTAATCTTCTTTGAATCCTCCCAATACATTTTATCTGAGGAAAAATTGTAGTTAAAAATTTAGTTTGATGGAACGCTGTTTAAGTGCTTTCCCTCATCTAGGCCCAGGAAGAGCCCCAGAGAGCAGTGCTGTAATTTGTTCAAACGAAATAATATTTTCGTTTGCTCGGCTTTCTTTGTTGTCTTGTGTGATGAAAAGTAACGTCCTTTTTCATTCAATCCTATTAAGTGCAGTTTTCGGAATAGCAAATGCTCAACCGGAATAAAATCAGGTGAGCCTGCATAGCGCAGGCAAGGGAGGGAAAGCTGTGCAATTTTGGTTTTTTTAATGTAAATAGGATGCGTCGCCTGCATGAGGAAAGTGAATGCTCCAAACTGCTTTAGAAGCATTCTGGAAACCATTGTATAACTATAATATATATAATTTTTTTTTTTATTACACTTGATTTCAATCCATTAGAGAATCATGAAACAACAAGGTTTTGGACACAGTTTTAACTAAAAACACGTAAAGGGTGCTTTGCCGTGCAGCATTTTTCAGCTGTGGCCTTCAGGTCCATTTAAATTTTTTAGCCATCTTTCCCAAATCATGGGTAAATAGAAACTATAACTGACGAATAAGCCTGTGCTCCTAGATGGAAGTCTGGCAAACAAACTGTGCATGTTAAGGACTGAAGATCAAAAGCAGTCTAGTCAAATGGAAAAGTGTTGCTACTATTTGACTACTGTGATGAAAAAAAATGCTGCCTTTGTATCCAGCACTATCGGACACAGAGGAACAGAAGCAAAACTGGAGTTGATGCACATTGCAAACAGTTGGTTTACGTCTTTTAAATTGAACAAGAAATTATTCCTATTGGCTTTAGTTCCACTTTTGCTTCAGTTTTTGTGTGTCAAAAGATCTTGTGTGTGTCTCACAAAGACCATATGGTGAATGAGAATACTCATTGACAGGTTACTGCTGTAGATATAGAATTATTAATGCAGTATGTGTATTTATGTGCATTTCACAGTCGGATAACGGCCTTCATTGTATTGACAGTTCTTATTTTGATTCAAGCAAAAACAAGCCAAAAATATTTAGGGCCACTAGCAGTCCATGGATATCAACTAATGATTTACAAACTGACATAATGGAAAAAGAAAGAAAATAGAAATTTAAGTTGATCTGCATTTACATATGTTAGAGCAATCTTGGGGCTTGGCTAAAAAAATTTTGACATATAATTTATTCTTGATTTTTCTCTTACCACAGTTCAAAGGCCATGTTCACATGGTCACATGTGATGCAAAGTATGCAGCAACCTAAAGCAGCCAATCAGAAATCAGCTCTCAAAGCTATGGAAACTGGAAAATTGGGATTTGGCTGGTACAAGTAACTGCACACGACGCAACTCTTTGTAGTAAGTCAATAACGCGCTACACATCTATATTGGTAAACACTTTTGCATGTTGTCTGAATATAACATGGTTTTTGCTTCATAACACCATTACTAAAAGAGAAAATGAAAAAGGTTGTGCTTGGTTTTCTGTTCCTACTTGGATTAATCAAATAAGTAAGCAGTAATAAGTTACTACTTATGTATTTTTTCTTCAAAAGCACCATACTGCCAATATCAAATAAAGAAAAGAATCAGTCATGATTAAAATATTGTGAGGTCCTTCCCCTCTTGTTAATTTTCAGACACATCATTGCAGGATTACACTGCCACAACCGATGCGTCTCTGATCTGAAAAGGCAAATTTGTTAACCGACTGTTGAGTTTAATGTTATGCTACTATTCTGTCTCTCGTTAGTAACACAAATTACCAGCAATTAGCCGGCTGAATGTTCAAAGGCAATTCCGTCTAGTGTATGAAAAGAGCAATATAAACGCTTAAAGTATCTATCAAATCTAACAGCCCAAACAAAATTAATGATATGAATACAATGAAGGGTTTTCGTGGGATAATTATAAGAATGTCTGTCACCAGAACTTAACGTTCCACGAAGTTAGAGATGCGGTGCTGATGATTCCGCTCCGATGTGCTGGGGAGGTGTGGAAGCTTCATTCACTTACTGAACGCTACAGTTGTTTCGTTTTATTGGCAGATTATGGAAAGGGAGAGGGGGGGGAAAAAACTGCCTGAGAATTCCTGGCTCATGTTAAACCTGAAGAAAGTGACTGTTCTATTTCATCATCGCTTTTTTTAATACTGTAACTAAACACTCTTGCATGCTCACTTGCACACTGCTCCCGGTGTATTACTTACATATCTATAATTAAATAATTAGGAAATGTTCTGGCCTTTTCAAACACTGCAAAAAGCAATGATTACTAATCAGTGTAGACAAAATCCAAGCCCCAATCATATACATTAATATTTTGTGTGCGTGCTATTGTTGCTAATACTTACACAAGCCTGCCCTGCCAGATTCCCCCCTTGCATGCCAGCACACCAATAAATTAAGATATTGCTGGCCGCATCTGCACAGGGGAAATTACAGCATTACCTGTTCTATGCCAGTGTGCCAACTTCCTCGCTGCATGCGCAACCCATGCTGGGAGACCAGCTGTCTGGGATTGTGCCACTCCGATGAGTACACAGGAGCCAGGGGATCTCTTAGGAGATCTGCTCTAATATCACAACTGCCTCACTGCAGGGCTGTTCCCTTCATAGCACAGTATTCAAACACCTTTTTTTCATTATTTTTTTCCCTTCAAGTTAAACAGGGGTGATTGTAACGTTTAGAAAACTTGGGTGGTTTATTCATTAAGAGGTTTAAATAAATCTAATACTGGCAATTCAATCGATTAAAAAAATGTAAACAAAAAGAAATAAATCATAATAAATAATGACAAAGATATTTTAGAAAAGGATTGCGCATTTAGTTCCTACACTTAACACAATGAAGGCAATCACAATACAATTTTGACAACCTCTATTGATCGCCACCACCAAATGACAAAAAATATACATTAATCTGGATATAGAAGATGTTTTTGAACATTGAATCTGTAGTGTACTATGATTTAATAAAGCAAAAACATTTGGTGTAGATAAGGAAAAAATGTCTGCAAAAAAAAAAAAGCTCCTTGCTTTTATTTATGGCAGTTGAATGGTATAAAATGTCACTTATTTGGTAACGTTACAAATCCATTAATTGTATATGACTGCAGTTGGCAACTGGTCCCTCCCCCCAACGAAAACAGAACCGTGTTAATATAAATGTGATAAACTCTAAGCTGTCCACCTATTTAACATCAAATAAATAGATGACTTCATCTTCGCCACCCAGCCTGACTCAAGTCTGATCAGAGTATCACTTTGCACAATGGCTAAATCCTGCTAAGGTTTAATGTCTAGCTGTGTGCATTTTGCTCTGTATTAGCATGTACAATGGAGCACTTTGATTCCCCCCAACCCCCTTTCCATTTCTCTCCTTTTTCGCTCCCCTATCTGAATGCCAGAAGCTGGTGAATATATACATGCTTCATAGCTTCAGCTAAACCTTTTGTTCTTCTGGGGATTTCAGCTGGCGTAACAGCGAGAGCGAAAGGAGAAAAATAAATTCACAGGGGTTGTAAAGGTTTGAAAGAGGCAAATTACCTCTGAGCTGTGGCATGGCACATTATTTGTATGTGTGATGTACAGGTCTGCAAAGAATTTTAACCCCAGCTCACGCGAGGAAAGGGTGAATGCCACTTTGCAACACCTTTTTGGCCAAGATAAGGTTAATGGAACCCCCAAAGTGATGACACCAAAGCTCAGAACACTGCAGCGGGATAATTACTCAGCTTCCTCACAGCTGAGTTTCACAGATGCATTATTAACGGCACATTCCATGCCCTAACGAGCAACCGTCGTCATAGGTGGAGGGATTTTTTTTTCTCTCTCACTCCCTTCTTTCTCTCCGTCACCAACCCAGCATCTGCTATACAGGTTAGCTTACGGACAAAAAAAAAAAAAAAAAAAACTACCCGGTTCTGGAGAACAGGGGTTTTTTACCGGTTCTGGCAGACAGTGTGTTTTGTGAGCAAAGCACCTTGGGAAGCCGCACACTTGGGAACAGCTGATATTTTGTTATTCATTGTCACAGAGTCCAACACCTCTATTCCTAAAAGTTTTCAAGAAAATGCACATCTGCTACACAGCACGACCTACAGAAGAACCGTGACTCATAATGCTACCTGAAAAGCACATTTTTGCCCCTCTACAGCCTGCACAACAACACAGACGAGAGACAAAGAACATTATTGTTACCCTAATTACAGGTAGATGTTCTGAAGCACTGGAACGCAGTATAGGATCAAAACCAAGCCAAGTATTTCCTGCCACACTTTAAGATTACATCAATCTCTAAAACAGAAAACAATGCGACTGCACTAACGTCTAAAATTCCTTCTTCACTACTTTATTATAAAACTGTAGGTCTAGATATATACAAAGCACATTAGATATCATGCCAAAACAAATTTCACTATCACATGCATCATTTATATTTAAAGATCTATAAATAAGTACTCCCTAGTGTTCCACAAGCCATATAACTGAATTTAGAGACCACAAACCACATGGGCACCAATACCCAAACAATAAGAATTAAACACAATACAAATAAAAATTGAAGGTATAGCTAAACAGAAAACAAAGGCCATAGTGACCAGACAGGCAAGAGTGAAGAGAAAGAAACACCTTCATTGTATAGCAAAACATTACATGTTTTATTTTATGCAGGCCCACATGGGCCAAACAATTGACAACCTGATCAAACACAATCATTTGTGATCAGCTTGAGTCAACAATCTGTATATACATTCTGAAATTCATTGAAGTGATGAAGGGAGCACTAAATGTTTTTCAAAATATGATCCAACACCACATTTATCTGATGGCATGCTTGATTATCACTTTAAATATGTATCTACCAACAATTAAAAAACTTAGTTGCCCTTCACATAAGACATTAGTAATAAGTAACAAGCTACCATACCACAAGCAAATAAATAAATAAGAGCTTCACGTCAAGGTGACCCTTCATGAGCAACCCCCAGTGTTTTTGCATGCATACTAAACAAACAGTCTCCCAGTAATTAACACCAGTGCTTAATGAAGTCCAGCTGCCTCTATGGCAAGCTGACGGAATGCCAGAGCTTGCTGAATGCCACTTCAGTCTAAGCAGAACCGAGATATAGTTACACATTACAATTTGATATGGGAAGAACAGAACTCCAAAAAAAAAATGATCATTTCACTTCATGATGTTCAAATATTTTATTTGGCCAACAAACTATACCATCAAATGGATGCACATTTCAAGATACAAATTCTGGAATATCCTTAAATCTGGTAACAATTTAATCTCACAACAGAATCAAACATTTTGGGACTGTCCACAGCCCTCTGACTTCTAGGGTGCTTTCATCTAAAGGTAACACCAGCAAAAATGCTGCACTTTATTAGGATGCCATTCATTCTGAAAAAAAGCATACTGAGGGGAATTTATCAAAAACTGGAGCAGACAAAATCTAGAGTAGCTGTGCAAGGCAACCAATCATCTTCTCTTTTTTATTTTCAAATCTTAACTGAACTGAAGAGAGAAGCTGATTGTTCCCATGCACAGCTGCTCCAGATTTTGTCTGCTCCAGTCTTGATAAATCTTAAAATATATCTAAAGCCAAAAATCATTTTCCATTTGTATGAATGGGAGATTCCTATTCACTTCCTGTTCAGTAAACACCACTGGAACGTGAAAGGAAAATCTCTTTAAGTAAGGAAAATCCAGTGCTGGGAGAAGGTTACAGTACCCTAGGCAAAATTATAAAATGTTGCCCCTCCCCATAAGCTGTACTGCATCAGCATAGGTTACAGGTCCTGCCCTTCGTACACACCCTGCCTGTTGAAGCCGCCCCCCTCCCACCACCATCCTTTGGCCCAGCCCTCTTCACCAGAGCAAGTATGACCATTGCAAGATTTTTTTTCAATTCCCATTTAGAATTTTACATTTTCTCTCACATTCAGTCTCAGTAACGGTTGTGAATCTGGTGGATCTTCCCAGTGGGGACACAGCAATACAGACTTTAGGAATGGGAAGATGCAATATACAATTTTTTTGTTTTGGTTTTGGATATGCTTTAATCAAGCTGTACTTGCATTGCCTGTGCCCCCCTGCCAGGCCAGCCAAGATTCGTGTGCCAGTCTGTGTGTTGGTAACCGACTACTCGAAAAGCCAAAACTGGGGGGGGGGGGGGGGAAGCAATAGGCTGCAACCTACAAACAGAAGAATCCAACAAACATGGAGTGATTGATTGCAATCAGTTTTCTAACTCCCATAATTCAGCCAAACAAAAAAAAAACTGAATAAAGTACCATTGGGGCCAACAGTAAGTTACTTCATTGCCCTACACATACAAGTGTTCAAACTAAGAACTATGGTGTGGTAATAAGAACATATTATATATGAACAGACACACAACACACTAGCAATGACCGTAGCCTTGAAAAGGCTATACATTATGGATTTTTGTTTCCACTGCAAAATTTTGAAAACCCAATTCTCAATCTTAACCATTCTGACTACCCCAGAGTTCTTTTATTACAAGCAACCCTATTATTAGTATTATAATTGGATATCTTAAGGCTGTTCACTTTACCAAAAATGTAATCCGAAAAATAAGGCCGGAAAAAAAAAACACGCAAAAACATACACAAGTCTGTGTGCCACTTTTGCTTGGGAGACACAGGAAGGGTATCATGTGACCCTTGACTTGCTCAGCCAGACTGACACAGAATCTGATGGTTTGCAATGGATTAGATTACATGCCAATGAAGGCTGAGCAAGATAAGGCCCATGCAGCTCAGTGTCTTCAATTATTAAGCTACCTCATAAACAAAACAGTTGTGTTCAGGGCCGGCCTTAGGCCTTTAGGCGCCCTGTGCGAGAAAGCTTTACAGCGCCCCTCAGTGGCCACACCCTAGTTGTGTTCATCAAGAACATATTGGAAGCTTGGAAACAAATGTTAGATGGGGGAAGTAATCCATCCAATAAGGCAGGAAACCAAGAGTCTTTCAGAAAGCAATTGCAAAAGGAACAGTGAAAAAAAATACATCACAGGTTTTTAAAGGGGACTGCAGGTCCTTGTTTTGCTTTTTTTTTGGTAGAAATGAATGATGTCATGTAATGAAGACTTAAAATACAGCACATTTCTGTTGCTGGACTCCACTATCTCAAAGTGAATCTCTGAGCACATCTGCCACAAGCAGATTTTACTTCAACAGGACATGTCAAAATGTTCCCTTGATCTGGTCATTAGAGAAATCTTGGAACACAAGCTCTGTAAAAGCAGGGCAGGCTGGTGGCAGACACTTGGCATGGGACATATGTAAATCCAAGGATTAAGGCAACAGAGATAGGTAGATTTATAACATGTTTTCATACAAACTTCCAGCATCTTTTAACAAAATAAATCAAAATATAAGCCCCACTTTGAGCTACCCGACCACAACCTATTTTAGTCAAAACTGCCACTTTATGATGACGTCACCATTTATTTACACACAAGATTTCACACTTTCCTTTAAACATTGAGGGGAGAAAAAAAGATTGCTCTTCCAATACCCATGTCTTTTATAACTTGCTTATACCACTAAGGAATGCACTGAAGATGGTCCTTAGCACTGCTAAAAGGTGGTAATTGCATCTTACAGATTAGCTTCCAGAGCAACCAGCAGTAATAGATTTACAAGCAATAGATACCTTGCTTTGCATTTAGGGGCCTTTTTTTACATGTTATCCTTGATGACAGGTCTGCTGTAACTTATCACTCCTCTTAATTTTATACCAAGGTCCACAGAAAAAAAATGATGTGCCAATAACCACACAACTTTAGCTGGTTTAATCTAAAAATCAAACCTGTTTAGATTTGTATTTATTTATGTGAAAATTAATTTTAGTCTTTCCTTGTATTGATCTGTACTACTCAGACATACACACGCTGCTTGTATATTTATACTGAATACTTGAAGTCAAGTCCAATAAAATGATGATTTTTTTTCCTGAACCTTCCACTACACATTTCCAAACACCCCTCTGCAGTTTTTTTTTTTTTCTTGCATTCACAATCTTGACCTGGATTGGAAACATATCCATAGGGCAGATATTAGACATTGGACAAGGCTTTTAAGTACATCAAAATTAACTTGGGATCTCAACAGTAATGTCTCGATCCATCCCGGCTGCAGCGGTCTCAGCATACCGCGAGCTGTAGTTCGCAATATACTGAGTTTTGGGTCACGGGAAGACGCTAGTTTATGTCCTCCCGTGACCCTTAGAACTATGGGGAAAACACCTACCCCATAGTTCTCCTTTAATCAATAAGGACATGGGTAATATTCAAGATGAACTCCAAGCAGATATACTGTACATTGCACAAACTAATACAGCTCTGTATTTATTAATACATCAATAACTGTATTATTAAAACACCAGTCTTTGTTTTAGCCTCTTTTGCAGACCCTGTACAACAGAGCAGAGACTTTAAGAGGGAGCAGTGGCACAAGGAGCCAGTCAGCATAGCGGCAGTGCTCATGTGCGAACAAGGAACATGCAGATTGGAAAAGAAAGAGTGATGGGTGAGCTCATCTGTCTCCTGTTTTTCTATTCACTGTCCAGTCTAAGACTGGACAGTGACCCGTTTGACCTGTATATGTTAATTAACTGCAGTAGAGAAAAATCACAGTGGATGGACAGAAATACAAATTATTTTGCAAGTAAAAGCTGCTATATACAGTATGCATTTAAACCGTCTGTTAAGCGGTTTGCCTGGTGTGTAGCTTTAAGTACCTTTGTAAGTATTTGTTTGCAAACAAAATTGCATTACAATTCCATTTTTGGCCTACTTTAGAGACAAACATAAGGCTTACGAATGTTTTTTTTTTTAAATTAACTTTATAGAACTACAATGACAATAAAGAACACTTGTGTGTTTTGCCTTTTCTTAAACATTTATAAAACCGGACTTGAATAATAAAAATTATGCTCATTAGGCTGGTAGCTCTTTGGGTGAGAACTAAGGCTGGCCATGGACATCTTCATAAAAGCAACCGACTCTCCCTATTTCGAGTACTCGGCCATTTCTGACGTTGCAAAGCATTGCAACGTCCGTGCATATGCATGCTAGCAAGAAAACATAGGTATCATTTATTAGGCAACACAGGCAGCTTCTTTAACAGACATCCTATGGAAAGGTGCCCACATGACTGCAGTGTCTGCTACATACGTTTTGTAAATTAGGTCTACAGCAGTCCTTAGCTAAACCAGTGTATGGTCAGAGAAAATGTGTGTCCTTAGCTAGACACCACTAGAATTAACCCTGTTCTCACATAGCTGGTACCAGTTACAACTACACAACATTTGGGTCATTTACAAAAACTAAAAAAAAAAAACGAGTACATGAAAAAAACAACAACTTATAGTATACAATAAGAAATATCTGCTGGAATCAAGGTTATTAGAGACATACCTTCATTTTTCTATGGGTTCTAGCCCAGTGTATCTATAGTGAAAACTTTGTTTTTAAAAGTGGATAGAGTAAGGAACAGATTGGAAGCAACCTACTCCTTTGACAGCTGTCTACAAGTGGATTTTCCCTAATTTTGTGTAGCTTTTCTCCAGCTTCCAGTTTTGTCTCTGTGACAGGAAGTAAATAGAAATCTCCCTGATGGGACAAAAACTTGACAGGGATCTTAACCATTCCCTACTCTACAAAAACAGCTTCTTAACCATTCCCTACTCTACAAAAACAGCTTATGGTTTTACAAAAAATTTTAAAACTATCAAAAACATTTTGTTTTTTTGATAGAGTAGGGAATGGTTAAAACTTCTGTCAGTTTGGTTTGGAATGTTTTTTTCCCATTGGGGAAATTTCCCATTCATATCTTGTCCTATAGACACAACTGGAAATGAGGGGAAAAGGGAGGCAAATCCTTTCTTAAGTTCACCACACAGCACAGCCTGACTGCAATCGTCTTTAGATTTACCAGCAAGTATGTGGTATAAGGGCCTGCACCTAAGGGAATACAGACTAAGTGGATTGTTTAGGTAGGTCCTTAAATTACATATAGCTTTAGCAAGTCTAAATCCGATTGTACAGGGACTGTGTGGTCAGATTGTAACATATGATAAGGCTTAGGCAATTAACATCAGACATGTCCCCATTTGATGATTTCCTCCCCATTTCAGTTCTGGTAAAAAAACAAATGTTGAAAAGGGCAAATCTCCCTAAAAAACAGGGGTATTACACAAGACAACATTTTTTGGCTTTACATAAGTTTCTATTATACAGAATTGGTCGTTCAGTAAATTTTAAAAGACTGTCTAAATGATAAGAAAGCACAAGCATTGTCATAGCAAAATCACCCACTTAGAACTCAGTGAATGAATGAGTTAATGTACTGGCTAAATCATTCCTATTTATTGCTTTGTTTTTTTTCCTTAACATCCACTTTGGGAATTGGAAATCATTAGCAATATTTCACTATTAGAAAAGCGTGACATGTATTTCTTTAGGTAACAAAAGAGTATAATGTGGTACATCCTTGAGAAGATGACACATCCCCACTGGCCATCCCACATACTTGATAGCTTACAGCTATTCTGCATGCAGCCACCATGCAGATGCCACAAATTATAAAACTTAGCTAGATGGATGGAAAGAAAAAAAAAAGATTTTAAGCTAGGTGTCTGACTGCCGCTGAAGGTACTGCATATTTACTTTCAACGCGAGAGTATTATTTGTATGTCTTAGAAGG
>NW_017307151.1:280396-319798 GCF_000935625.1 Nanorana parkeri
TAGACAGCATGGGACAGGTAGCAGAGCTCTACATAAACAATACCTGCTCTGTGCACCATGGGTAATCAGACTGCAGATTTCAGTGACAAGTATTTCCAAGTCAGGGTTATATATCTATAAAGCTATGCATCTATGTAGTGTATACAGCTCACTGAAATACCATGGGTTAACGCAGCAATAAACCAGAGATTTATAGACATCACTTAGGACAGAAATATAAGGAAGCAAGAATACTTAATGCAGAAATAAAAGTTAAAGGAATCAAGAAGATAGCTACTGGAATATAATTCTAGTGACATAACGCTGGTTCACTATGCAATGTCAGAATATGTCTACAGGAGACCTAAAGTAATTGTACACTGCAGTTATTTATAACGTATAACAATAAGGGCAGCACTAAATCCATATAGCTTTGCCACTTTTGCACGATGGAGATTAATTTGGCAGAAAAAAAAGCTGGCTAACAGAGGGCCTCATTTGTGCTAAAATATCGCAGCTTGTGTCCACTAAATGGCATATAATATAAAAAGACATTTAAGCAAGTAGTCCATAACCTATATCTATAAGATAGGCCCAGGCTTTATCCACTATGTACATAATCTATTCTATATGTGGGTCCTTTGGCATTGCATTTCAGCTGGATAATAAATTAAGTGGAGCCCACTTTTTATTCGTTAGCAGGCATTTCACGCTGCACTGTAGCCTTTAGAGGGTGGCCTATCATGTAGGCACAACTCTAGCATTTTCTGGGCATGCTAACAATAAGGTAGTGTACAACAAGCCCTTAGTTTTCAAGTAGTTTCATAGGAGAGAGAAGCACGCCACTCCCCTTGCTTCTCCATTGAAATTAACTTACAGTATATGTAAAAAGTATATACTTCTCCTACTTGCTACCGTTTTGGCCTGTTAAACATACAGTTGCATGCATTTTGGTAAATCTGTTCGATAAGCGCAACAAAATGTCTACCGATCCTACCCAACATCCAGTACTGTCCTGTGCCCTATGTACTCAAGAGTTCTCTAAAAATATTATTAGGAAGTGTGTTTGAATACCAGTGGGGCTGAAGAGAGAAAAGAAGGAGTATATGGATAGATTAAGGAAGATAGTTGGACAAACTATGTTGGCTGTGTTGTGCAGCTGCCCATGGGAATGAGCTAGTAATTAAGTCTGCTTTAAATATAACTGTTAATTTTAACGACCAAGTTACTCAAATGATACTGCTCCATCATGGCCTCCATCCATCAGCCAAAGGGACACCAGGTGCCTGCCTTGCTCCAATTTCTCTACCACAAAGCCCATAAGGGTGAAAGCTATGTAAACCCTAACAATGAACGTTTTTATTCTTGTGAGCCGATTACTGTGCTCTCTGCCTGTGCCACATTCTCATCTTTAGCATTTTTAGCATCGTTTTGAGGACTATAGAACCCCCACCTTTGTTATGGAGACAAATAAGTTTCAGTAGTCCTAATACAGTAAGGTACGGGTGTGATCCTAGGACCGCAAGTGTGTTACTGGCAGAATCACATGGTGAAAATAAAGAAATAAAAAACCTGAAGAATAAAAAAATAGACTAAAGCTGGATACACACGGTTCTAATTTTTGATTGGCCACTAGCTCCATTCAGCCAAGAATTTTCCTACCTGTTCCTTCTGATTCATCAATAACTGGCCAAAATTTGCACTGTGTGTACCCTACTAAATGCAGTCACCACATCTAAGAACTGGTAAGCTACCATACATTTCTTTTTTAGCGTTTAAATATGCTTTAAGCACCGCAACTTTAGAACTACAAAATTAAGACTGTCCTACCTAGCTAGAGGCAATTAGGAGGTATGCAAATTAGCTTAAGTCTGATCACTTTGGACTTTCCCCACATAAAGCAGACCAGCATGTATATTTCTCATCACATAGGATTTATTGTTTGCCACACATAACAAATTCTGCTTCATACATAATATTGGAGCTCCGGCACAGCTGAAATCCTAGGGCTGAATCCTTAGCACAGAGGACTCCCATGATACTACCCATGTGTGCCCCTGACCCCAGCGACCGTCGGAGAGAACGAAAATCTAAGAAAGGACCTCGGAAACTTACTGAATTTTTCCGCTCGACGGGCTCGCCGCGGACTCAAGATGGCGCCGGCTCGTCCAGCACCCTGTCCTCTCTGCAACTCTCCGACAGCCGTAACGAGCGGGAGCCGAAAGGAGGTGGGAGCCAGGTGACCGCCAACCCGGCAAAATCCACGCCCAGACTGGACTCTGGGGGAGCGCAGATACGGCCTGGGGAGGGGGACGAGCGGTCTGGCCCTACTGTGCATGTGTGTGAGGAGATGAATAGCACCATTGAGGATTGTCCCACTGCTGATCGCCCCCTGCTGGACACTACCCTAGGGGACGTGCTTGTGTCTCTTGGGTGCTCCCTGCATAGAGATGTGCTTTTTGCTGCCGAGAAGGGATGTTGACGCCCTGGGAGACGGAGTCGTCCACGTCGAGGACAAGATGGGGGATTATGCAGAGGCCCATAACGATCTTCTCGTCTACCAACTGGCACAGTCAGGTTCTCCGTTGGGGATTAATGGCGGTTAAGATTGTACAGCGCTACTGCACTTGTATCATGCTGCCGTTCAGAGGCGACACCCGGAGCTTTAGGAGAAGCTGCAGGCTCTCTACATCTGCGTCTTGTCACCGTATTGCTCTACAAAGATGGCGCTGGTGTAGTCGGCTGCCGTCACGACTGCTCTGCAGTCGTGTAAGCATTTCACTGCATATCATACTTGTACGATTGTGTATGTGACAAATAAAATCTATCTATCTATCTAATATTAAAATGAATATATTCTCATACATAAGAACATTATCAAATGAAAAAGTAAGGTCTTTAGGAGAAGAAAGATTTTATTGAATGTGAGCAAATATGGGAATTTCAATGAGTAAGTAAGCATCAATAATTTCATTCTTAATCGACATCAGAAAATAAACAGTTTAGTAAACAGTTATTACATTAGATGGGAGAAAAAAACATCTGTGAGGGCTGTTTTCCTTGTAATTATTCTTGCTATTTTACATTAATTCTCACTGTGAGTTACTTTGGCTGTAAGGTTTCATTTGTTCTCAAGATTCCAGAACACTGCTAATTCGGAAATCTTAGAAAAGAAAAAGGTGCCAAATCTTAAATAAGAGAAAAAAAACCCAGAGTTGATAGAAATTATTCATATCACAGTGAGTCTCTAGTAAACCTAGCAGGGGGGCAATAATCTGATTGAAATTAACATAAAATATACAACTGAAAATTGCCCAGGAAATACAGTTGCGGTGTTCCTAAGAGCTCAGATTTACACTTGTTAATAACGGTTAAATTTGTCTAACTCCAGTAAATGTGCAATTTTTTGTCACAAGTGACTTTTCTGAAATATTTTCCTTTTCTTTTCTGGTACTCCTCAGGGGTGTGGAATTCCTATCGCCCGGGACAGGCAGTTTCGGGCGACGGTCGAGTAGTTTTTTAATACATTCAGCCCTGCTCCGGACAAGCAGAGCTAAATGTATATTGTGGAGCCGCCGCTCATTTTCATACAAGTGATCTAAATCAGATCACTTGTATGAAGCGAGAATCGGCGATCCTGTCCGGCCCCCCTGCGCCGTGGTTTTCGAGGGTCCCCCGCTCCTTTGGTGGACCCGTCACCTCGGCACGGGAGCTCACCATAGAGCCCGCAGAGCAGATGAAGAACTTCCTTTCTTCGTCTGCTCTGTGCTATCACTGAGACCGTGGCGCTGTAATTACAGCGCCACCTGTCTCGGCTGTCAGGAACTACACAGAACATCAGTTGTGCGTTGGAGGGCAGGTTCCATAAAGAGAACCTGGTCACCTCCAAACTATCACATAGAGGATTTTAACACCATATGTGATAGGAATAAAATGGAAAAAACATTTTTAAAGTTATAAAAAAGTAAAATATAATAAAATATATATTTTAAAAAAAAGTGACAACGTAAAACAAAAAAAAAATTTAAACCAACTCCGCTGCCCCTGCCATCTGCATACAAATAAACACATGCATAGGAAATTGTGTGTGTGTGTTGAGTCCCGCTGCCATTTCACTGTGTGCCATATTGTGGTACCTGGGCAGCAGAACTCTCTCACACACACAATGTGCATTAAAGGGTAAGTTCACTTTCCCAGATAATACGGGAAAATGGAATTACCTGATCAAATCTGGCCCGGTCTCTTCCACCTGCCAGCTATACTTAACTTTCTGCAAACAGTCCATACCCTCCGCCAGTACAGGTGTCCTTACCCCGTACTGGCCAGCGCATTCCTGCACTATGCATTTTGAATTTTGCTCGCAAATTGCAAGCACTCATTGGTCAGCGTGGTCAGGTGATTGGCCGGGAAGCCAGCTCCTTGATGATTGGCCACCAATCAGCATCGAGCCATCTTCCCAGCCAATCAGGTCATTACTCTCTGCCAGATTTCCTGATTGGCTAGCAAGCTGGCTCGATGATTGGCCGGGAAACCGGCTTCCCAGCCATTCACAATCAAGCCGGCCAAACAACATGGAGTCGGCTTCCCTGGCAGTCAGGAAGCCGGGTAGCATCTCATTACCCGCTGCCTGGTTTCCTGATTGCCCGGGAAGCCTGCTCCTTGCCAACGGAAGCACAGATACTCAGTGAGTACTGAAAGCAAAATATTGGTACTCGATACGCAAAAACTGGTATTGGTGCCTCCCTAGTTTTAAACTTTTAAAACTTTTTTTTGTATTGGGACAAGTAGATTGTCATGAAGGACAAGTAGATTTGACCCCTGCTTTAGCCCTTGGACAAGTAGTTTTTTCAAAAATTTCCACACCCCTGACTCCTGTACAGGCACAGATGTAGTCAAAAAAATGTTGTCTAAATACAAAAGGCGTGTTCTTACTTGAATATTGGTGTCCTTTGTGCATTTCCTCCAGATATATCCAGTAATCCTGCTGCTCTCTCTCTACTTATGCAGGGCAACTGGTCTTGTACCCGCCCTCTTCTGTAGTCTTCTGCAGGCAGTCTTTACTGGGTGGAACCTGCTGGGCCCCTTCCACAGGCTATGTGCAGCACAGTAATGATGTCACTGCTACTATTATATAGTAATAATTGGGTCTGCAAACACATTTGGTGCACACAGTGGATTTATATCCTTTGAGAAATATATTTAAATTAATTTTTGGTGCCCAGGGTTTAGCTTTAATCGTAGCTATCAAAGTAAAAAGTATTGGTGAACACTAACTGAGCCACAAGTACAAACCTTTCTGTAACGCCACAGTTACTTTGGGCAGTTGCAATAGTTATTTTGCAGTTTTATCAAGTCTAGCACTGGCAGGTCCACTTCTGCCCCTAACTATTGGTGCTTAAAGCGATGAGAGGTCTAAATGACTACTGCTACGTCATAGTGTGAAAGCAACGCCATTGCCTAAGTTTCCTCTTACAGTCAACTATTAGAGTTGACTATTATGACTGAGCTGACTGAGTTTGACTGATAAGACTATAAGAGCTGCCAAAGCTGCCTTTGAAGGCATTTGAAGGCATTTGAAGGTACAGAGTCTGGGATTTTCAGCCCAATTCTTACTTAACTACATAATGAGTCAATTACCTTTATTGTGTTGGTTTTATCCCTCACACTCTCTTCGATCTATTATACCCTTCCATAGAATCTCATACATTCAAAATATACCCTTTATTTTGCCAATTATTTTGGTCTTTGCATTGTTGCTTAGAGACAATTTTTGCAAGTAATTAAAACTAAACTATGGGCAACACAGTGTTGAAGGGATAACCACTGATCAACTATCCACTAGATCGTACTAATATAACTTCTCATCCCAATCTTTTCAGTCATATATATCAGTAACTTCTCATTTTGATGACCCCCAGTATCGATAGACATCCTGGATGTGCTCATACCATCCTCTACCCTAGGACTACATGCCTTTTCATCCTACTGCTGTTGGTGTTTGCTGGGCATCTGCTGAGTACGCACTAAGGGGGTAAGATCAGTCGACACACACACACACACACACACATCTTTTTAGGGCCCACATTGGCCATAATGCATTGGTTCAAATGTGTAAATATTCACATGACTATCTCTATATGCCTTTGTAGACTACCTTCTGCTCTTGAAGAAGCACCTTTCGGTGCGAAACGCGTCGAGAGTCACCAGCATCATGTGGCTCCCCTGGTCAATATCACCCTCATACCCACCTTGTCTGTTCCACTAGAAGGTTTCTTTTCCTAATGATGTACCAATGATGTTGTACTGGTTCTAATACTGCACTTGCATTTATATATATTTTGCTTCTGCTCATGTTTATGTGAACCTTATCTGTGTAACTCCAAGGTGGGTTTCTTGGAAGATCTCTTTCTAAGGGCGAGTTGGTTTATTAAGCTTTCTTGTCAAATAAATTTTGTATTTTTATATTTACTTTTGGCGTGAAGTCTATTGGTTTTGTCACTCTGCTAGCCAACAAAAAAACCATTTCTTCCTCCCGTGTATATTTTTTACGACCTTTAGTTAAACAATTTATTAGCCAATTTTTATTCTCTCATTGCCCTGCATCATAAAAATATACTCTATCCACACATCATAAAAATATACTCTAATTCACCATATGTTCTATTATTTCAGTGCAATAGGAGCAAAGCCAAGACCTTTGTTGGCTTTTCATTGTTGTTTCTCCATTTTGACACACTGTCTCTGAGACAGGAAGTAAAAGGGAAATCTGCACCGGAAATAAGAGAAAACCCCTAATTAAAGATATAGACAACAGTAAAAACATAACAGATGGTCTAACACTGAGGTGCTCTATTCAAAACTGAAAAAAAAGTTACAACTGAACTTCCAATATATAGCTGAACTACTTGTGCCAGACTTATTTCAAGAGCGTTCTGTTTTTTTTTTGTGGCTATATTTAAAAAAAACAAATAATACAGGAAAAGAACCTTATATGGCAAATGCAAATAAGGTGGTAAATATTTCATACAATTGCTGCATGCATCCCAAAAGCTATAAGTCTTAATTGAGTAAAGGACATTTTTGTAGTCAATATATGGAAATGGAAAATGCAAATGTGGTGTTTTCCTACTCCTGCAAAGACCCTTGAGGTGGCAGCCCTTTTCACAAACGGCCTCAACTTTATTATCAATATAATTTGGCTTCCCGCTTTATGGTCCCAAAAGCCCTTGTTGCTATCTGCCGGCTGCTACAAGAGGAGCAATTGCAGAATTGCTTTGCCACGTTCTGCAGGAGAACATACCCTGGGCACTGCCAGCTTGGCATTGCAAGTGACTTGATATCACCACTTAAACAGGCACAGAGATAAGAGATCCCTGCTCTGGAGCAGAGTAGATTTAAATCTCTTTTACAGGATGGAAGGCAGAGAAAAGAGGAACAACTCAACATATTCCCGGTAAAACGATAAATGCCCTAGGCCTACAGGTGAAAAGCGCACAAAATTTCATCTACTAGTGCAAATTAAGCAATTCCATTTACATAAAAAGAATACAAAAAGTATAACTTATTTACAAATTTTCTTTGCATGATGATTATAATTCCATTTAAAGGCAGAGTTCAATCTCCTAAGACAACTGACAGCAACCTACTTTAGTCCTTGCCACTCTCTTTGAGCTGCTGCAAAGTGACAGCTTAATAGGTGGGTAAACATAAATGTGAAGCTTGTATAGCTGTAGTAACATTGTGTGTTCAATGCATCTTTTTCATAACAGCTTCATGTTTTTGGTTTTTTTTTTTTGTTTTTTTTTTACAGGTTCATAATTTTATTCTTTTGCATCAACTTAAAATATCTAGCCATATAAAATATTTGCTACATAAGGGTTCTCATCGACATACAGGAAGAGTGTCACCATAACTCTAGCAATTTTTCTATGGCAACAAATAATATCAAACAGTCATACACAACAATTTTCAATTGCTAAAAATACTCAAATGCACTTCAGCATAACAACTGGAAGCATGACATTTTAATAAGAAGAAATATGGTGGGCCAGAGAGTTCCTCCTTAACCACTTGAGTGCCAACCAGTATATACCGCCCCATTATTAGGGCATTTTTCGGGTTTCAGTGCTTTGAAAGTTTGACTTGCAATTACTCTGTAACCAAAATGACCATTATATATTTTTTGAGACAGAGATTTCTTTTGGTGGCATTAAAAAAAAAACAAAAAAAACTTATTTTGTTTTTTTATCATATAAAGAAAAATCAAAACAAAATTTTTTGAAAATAATTGTTTTCCATACTTTGTTTTAAAACATTTCAAATAAAGTGCCAGGACACTATGAAAACCCCTGAAATGCCTCCTTTTTGAAAGCTAGACACCCTAAAGTGATCTAATTTTTTCAACAATTTCTGGGAAATGAAGAAACATGCTGGCATTACACTGCTTAAAACAAGGAGCATGCACTAAATGCAGCGCATAAATAAATGTACAGGCCATACACAGGAGGTGAATGGGTTAACCTCCCTGAGGGTCTGATTATGTCAGTATTTTTTCTATTTTTCACTTTTGAATTTCCCGCCGGCGCTCGCAGGGAAGGAACCCGGAAGACGGATGCCGGCATAGGCCAGAGGACACAGCGGGGCTCGTAGGGACAAGGTAAGTGACACTACAGTGTAATCCCGAGTGTGGCTCAGGGTTGCCACTTTTTGTACTGGAGAATAACCCATAGCCATACTCGGGAATACCACCAGGGAGGTTAATGCACAAATTGCATGCAAGGGAAGTATGGAATGGAGAGGGTTAAAGTTCAGATGTGAAGGATTAGGGAGGTGAGGGGTTAATATACAGGCCTCTAAAGACAAGATACAGGTCAAATGTACAGAGGAGGTGGGGGAAATGCAAAGATAAGAAAAAAAAACCCACCAACCCCCCCCCCCCCCACCCCCAGTCATTAGTCCCTCCTTACTCTGTTGGGAGAGGAAAGGTAGGTCCTTAGATGTGAACAGCGGTACCCTACAATTATAGTTTTAATACACACTAATTGACATTTTAAGAATACACTGGATCCTACTGGATTGGATCTGTGCAGCAAACTAGATAGTAGCTTTAAAGTGTATTTCCACTTTTGCGTCCAAATTTGTTTAACACCTACTTTAGATTTGTTACATGTTTGAATTCACATAGTTTTAAAAAATTGCAGCTTACCTTTTAGATGCTCTTTTTCATAAAACTCCATGACTGAAAAATCCTGTTTATTTTTCCCTTTCTATAAGGGGGCTAGGCAATGGCATTTGCCTTAATTAACCCTATCTGTCCTGTGCCAGCAGATCTCCATAACCAGTTTTAAACAAGTCGTACTGTCCGTTCTAACACAGGGTTAAAGATCTCAAGACATTGTGTGTTATTTCATTATCTCCACATTGCCATCTATTCAAGGCAGTAGAAGCTACTAAAAAGCTAGGTAAAATACTTTTTTCAATTATTGTAATGTGGGACCACAAACCTAGTGGGGGGGTTCTCAAATGTGACTGCTAAAGTGTTAACCCCTGAAAAAGTCCATCTCCAGGCAAACCAAAAAACTAAACTGCAAGGGTAGCCACTGCAAGAGGTCAGTGCTCGTTTACATATAAATAAAGAAAAAGCCATTTTACTTACCCGATTCCCACTCCCCCCAAGCTGCTTGACTGATCCCTGCAACTTCTGTTCCCCTTCACTCCGGCGGTCTAAGCACCACTGACATCACGTTTCATTCAGGTTCCATAGACCTGCATTAGATGTGAGGATGCCGAGAGACATTACGACATCTGGAGTGAAGGGGAGAGAGGTGATCACTGACCACCAGGGGAGCATGAATCAGGTAAGTAAAAGAGCTTTACTTCCAAGTCCCCTTGGCATAAATGAGCACTTACACTTGCAGTGTGGGGGTAGCCCCACTGCGAATGGTGGTTTCTTGGCTTGCCCACAGATGGGCTTAAAGTTGTCATGTGAATAAGGGCTTATGTAGATGTTCCTGCATTTTAAACACACAACAAATGCAGGTCAGCAGATTCCCATTGACTTTAAAGGAGTAGGGTAAATGTCAGTTCAGGGGCTGCGTTTGACCCACTCCGCCGTATTTTTCTTTGGACGCAGCATTTGAGGTGTGTTTGAAATGCAGCCTATCCTTGCCAAGTTTTGAATTCAAAGGCATGAGCTTGAGCAGCTCTTCATTCATAGAAGGCCTGCCCTAAGCCTGATTTCCGATTGGTTGCTAGCAGCAGCTTCAGATTACTGCTCTTAGACTCATCGTACTGTAACTGATAATAGGCTCATTTCCCCAAAATGAATGGTTATATTCAACCCACTGCTTATTTTATTTCACAATAACTTTCTACTAAAAATATTCAATTCACAAACAAAATATTATATAGGGGTTATCTTTTCACAGTAGAGGAGTTTTTAACTGGTGAAAGCCCAATTTTCTCACGTGATTTCATTACCACCTCAAACGGCTGTTTTCCTCAACACACGCACGACACAGCACACAATGAAACTCACCAGTATCCCCAGCCTTAAACTACTGTTGTTGTTAAAAGATAACCTGTGTGGTCACCTTTGCGAATTGACTTTATATAAATTTTGTCCCAATGGCTGATAAAATAATACTACAAATTGTTACAAATTTGTAGTGTTATTTTATCAGCCATTGGGATAAAATAGTGGTAGTAGTGGTAAAACAGCACTGCTTACAGGGGAGGGTAAAGAAATCCTAGTGTGTACCTTTGTAAACTGAGCCATTAGAGGTATGAGCTATACCGATATGAAGAAAATGAAGAAAATAATGACTGAACAAGAGAAATACAGGTTTGTAAACACGGTTTGTAAACACAACCTAATGCAAATAAAATTATTTTCAGCTGGATTCATACTAAGGGTTCATACACACGGGCACCTGGGGCCGTACAACATAAATTTGGGTGTACTTCCACACTCGGTGCTATAGGTGATGCATACATCCAACCATAAAAATCAATGGCTGTAAGCAGCTGTAAAATCCTGAATACCAAGTCTACATTCAGGGTTGTATTCATGTATGCAGGTCCGGCATTATAACCATGTGCAGCCACATACAGCCATTGATTTCTATGAGTGGCAGTATGTGCACCTGTTCTCAGGTGGGGAAATAAACCCAAGTTTAAGTTGTACCGCCACAGGCACCAGTGCACATGAGCTGTATTTCTATTTATAAAGTAAGGTTTCAGAAAGAGTGGAGTGAAGACATAAAAAACTAAACTAAAAACTAACAGTGTTGCTGCCCCTAGGTGTTCATTCATTTTTTTTTTACATAAAATTAATTCTAATTGTTAGCAACAACTCAACTTGTCATTTTCTTTTCTCCAGTTTCATTGCCTGTGCCAGTACGTCCCCTACCAATGGCATAGACAAGGAATTCAAATAAGCCAGAAATACCCCCCCCAAAAAACAACATAAAATGAAATCAAAGTATATTTTGCTTTGACAATTCTGAGTTTATGTAACTGCTTGCACTTTGCTGGCTAAATGCTGCAAATTCCTCAAATGTCATGACACAGAAAGAATTGATGTATAATTGCTTCTATATTGTTGACAGTCGACAGGTGCTTTTTGCAAGGCTAAAGAGAAGTGCTTTTTACTTTTAAAAAAAAAAGACCATTTCTCAATATGCACATATTCGGTCTGAAAAAGTGGCGTGATCTACAACTGCAGGAAGGAAACATTCAAGTTTATTAAAAACAGGGGCATTTTGTTTTGTAAAGGACAATACTGCTTACCTATCATGTGGTTGGCAACGTGAATCTGAATTTCTCTTTCATTCTCAAAGGTCATCTGGCACTTGATGCACTGATAGGTCTTCTTCTATTAAATATACAAAATAACAGCAGATTACATAACAGAGTTTCTGGTTGCTTGAGAGATAATAGTGACTCTCAAGCAACTGAAGAAACACCCTTCTACAGAGATGGTATATAAAAGATTCACACATTCTTCCACTTAAATGCAGCAAGTGAAACCAGAGAGGCTGATTGCATTTGTAAAATTATTTTGAATAACCCTTAACTTATATAGCACACCTATATTGTGAGGGTACATTTATATACACTGAAAGCAAACTAAATTTTACATTAAGTTGTCTATGTATGTCAGTGGTGCTCGGTTTGAAATAGGGGGCCTAAAGTGTGGCCCCTGACAGAGGGAAGTACAAATCACAAGTTTTTGTAAATTTACCGTTGATATATTTTTTCCTTGCAATGTTACAACATAGCACATTCAGGAAAAAAATAGTTTTTTGTAAAATAATTAGATAAATGTTAAAGTAGAACACTGGGTATAGAAAAAAAAAAAACATACCCGTGGAGCGGGCTAAACCCATACTGCAAGGGTAAGTGCTCATTTTGTATAGGGGGCTGAAATAAAGCAGATATACCCACCTGAGCCTCCTGCAGCAAGTCAGCACTCATGTCTCTCCCTATGCACTGGCTATGGACTATCCCTCTGCGTCATCATGTCTATTGCAGATCAATGGACCTGCATAAGGTGTGATGATGTTGGAGGTCCTTAAACCTCCGTAACACAAATTTACTTGAGCTCCCTACACAAAATGAGCACTTAACCCTTGCAGTGCGGTGGTAGCCCTACTACAAAAGTACCTTTTTTTGTCTGCTTATTTAAAAGAGAACTATGGGGTAAGTATTTTTCCCCATAGTTCTCTTAAGGGTCACGGGAGGACATATACTAGTGTCCTCCCGTGACCCAAAGCTCAGTATATTGTGAGCTACAGCTTACGGTATAATGAGACCGCACACCCGCGATGGATCCCGACAATGCTGTCGAGATCCACCCAGCTGCGTGAATGACAGCTGGCTCTGCCTATCTAGAGGCAGAGCCAGCTGTACCCGCCCCCTCCCCCATCCGTTCCTCCAGTCAGCGCTGGAGAATCAGAGCGGGAAGGGAGGAATCCCTACGGGGGAGCGGTGACTAATAGTCACTACTCTTTGCAGGGAAATGATCGAGAAGTGAGCGCGCGACTGTATGTGTTCGCTCATTTCCTGATCTATTGAGTCAACGTGTGACAGTTTCATTGTCACACGTCTACTCGAACTGATTTTCACTCAACTCATAGTTCTCCTTTAAGGGGAGTCAGATGTAGAAAACAAAAATGAGTGACAGTGGCATTTTTACAGGTTTGCAAACAAATTTTTAATAACATTGTGCTCACTATTGCAAATGTCATCCTTCCAATGTATTTGTTGGGACTTCATGGGAAAATGTCTTCTTTTAAACCGATTACGTTATGAAATTTGATTACAGCAGAACTTTTTTAATGCAGATACTTGAAAATTGCAAGTTAAAATTAGCACATGCATGCACACTTGCATAATTATGTGGCTTATCCAGAAGGTCTCCCAGCTGCTGTGCAGACATACTAGCAGGACCTGTGATTCTCTACGACCCTTTTGGTTTCGTCTATTGTGGCTGCATAGTCCAGAGGTCATATAATTTCCACACTTCTGTCTCAATATGCTATTATGATACTATATCTGTATGAGGGGCAGAGACCATCACTGCACAGAACAGTGTCCTGTCACTTTCTTTCTCATTTGTTGATGGCTGCATTTTTTTTTTAAACTAGCAACAACTGGCTTAAAAAAATAGCAGAAGGGAGAATAAGGGAGGCATAGAATGCCCTATTACTTATAGAGTTTGTGACAAAGAATGACAGCAGTCTCTACAGAGAATGTTCTGTGAGAAATTGACTATATCACTTACCTCAGACATGAGCACTGCCTTCATCACCTCCCACTGGTGTTGATGAACAGACTTTACAAGATGGCATTTGGATAATGCAAAAAGTAACACAGATATGCCTATGCATGCATGATTCTTGACTTGCAATTTTAAAGCACTTGCAAAAAAGATACTTTAGTTTTGCTTTAAATGATCCTTTATTTCTCCTTCATGGGGGTCTGGAACATAACAGTGGAGACCTGGGCCAGCCTTGCAGCAACAGATCACTTCTAGCAGTGATCTACTGCTGGCTACCATCAGCAAGCTATAGATTATTGTTGGATTCATCTTTTTCTGCAGAGAGGAAAAGTGGGGTGGATAAGCTAAACCCTGGCCTCAATACTGGTCTTATGTATGGCCCTCTTGTAATTTTCCGCAAACAGCCAGTAGTAGATGGACCTGCTGGGTCTTTCTAACAGTTCAACTCTGCTCAGGCTATGTGCAGCACAGTGATTATGTCAGAACTGCTTACATACAATCCAATATCTGGGTTGGCAAGGACATGTGATCTGCACAAAATAAATTTATTTTGATTAAAGCGGTTGAGGACTATATTTGGATAAAAGTTTTTGTGCCTGGAGTCCAGCTTTAAAAGATTGTCAGGGGAAAAAAATAGAAGCTGCTGCTGTTGATTAGTTGAACTATGAGACTACTTCAAAGAGATTAGGCTTTCAATAGCCAATTCCATACATTTAGGTGTCCGGAGTAAAAAGAAAGATTAGTTTTAGGGAGGAACTAGGCTTAGGTCTGTTAAGCTTTTTACTGAATTTCTGTATGAACTGAGCAATAACTGGAACCCAAGATGACCAAATTTCCAGATGATTCAAAGTGACCATCTGCTGTATCAGGCATCAGAGTAAACATCTGTTACCTGCTTATCCCTCTGCATTACCTAGAGACTACCATTTATATTTCATATTATCAGGAGCCCCCATATCAGCATTGCTGCATAGTTAGGAAGGTATCTTTCATTAATCACACAAATCTTGGCACAGTGCACTACATAAACCACTTTGTTAATTTCACTGGAACATTACAATTATTAGTAGACTGTACCCATATGTACTGTGCATACATTTTCACTGAGTTATTACATATGTCCTTTTAGTTACCATATCTAGGTATTAATATATGCTATTGCATGATGCATGTCTAAACTTTGTTCCTTGTGTAAATTGCCAAATTAAATTTGAACTGAAAATGTTGTAAATTATTTCAGTCTTCCATTTAGCAAGGGCTCATGTGTGCTGATAGCCACAAGGATTGTCTGGGACTGTCTGCTTATTTATCATCTTCCTAGGAACACTGTAAACATCAGTATACACTAATGAAATATAATCTCTCTCATACACAATGATGATGAAACACCTTCTTTAATTGCTAAATTATATAAAGCTCTTAATAGTTACCATGGATTAATAAACACATTGGATTTGCTCCATGTCACATACATCAATTTTAGCTAGTGAGCCGATTGGGTCAGCCTACAGACAGTCTACTGCAATTAAGCTTAAAGCAACCCTTTAGGGAAGTATAAGGTGGAAGGAACCACAGCACCCAGTGAGGAACAAGGCATTAACAAAACTGGAACTGTCAGCTACCAGAAGCTCTTCAAGACAGCAAAGATCATCTTATTTTACAGTCTGCTTGTCATTTAATGTTTGGACTGTAGCAGCATGTTCCCCTTCAAGAAACACATAAAAAAAAAAAAAAAAAAAGCGGCAAAAAAAAAAAAGCGGCTTTTGTTTTCCATCTGTATTACATGATTGCTTTGCAGACAGAATATGTGATATACGGTATATCGATATTAAAGCCCAATTCCACTCAGGGTACCAGTTCTAATGGGCTGCAGCAGTGGCATTGCAACAAATGATACATATACCAGGGGTTTTACCAGTAAATGTCTTTCTCTGGTGCATGGCGTTCAATTTTACTGTATGAACTACATACAAACATCAAAAAGAGAGATTAACAAATCGACCCAGAGAGTTAAGGAATCTTCACTTAGGTGATGTGTTTCAGGGCATATGGGGGACCTGACACAAGACAATGAAAACAGACAACTTTATGGATTATTTTTTGACCTCTTTCCCAGGGCAGGTATAGAATCCTACATGTCTAAATAATAAACAGGAAAGGTCCACATAAGTACCCCTTTTCCAGTACCAATCCTGTGATGGACAGACAAATCAGCAGAAGGCTTTAAGATGGTATTTTATTTTTTTTAGGTCCAATGCTGTGAGACATATGGACTAACATTACTATAACAAGGAGTCTGCATACCCCTTGCAATGGTAATATCAGCTAGTATGCCTGGGATGCCAGGTTGGTATCAAAGGGATGTCATTCTTTTTGTTTCTTTTAAAATGTTAATTGGGACAAATTGACTGACAAATCGAATCTTATTAAACTGGACTGTAGTAGTGGATAGGATAAACTCCTCCCTGCGAGATTATTATTTGAGGAGAATCCTAAACTTGGGGATTGTTCCTGTGCTATTGACTACTGCCAAATTTTGTATTTTCCTGCCAACTATCACTGGACAAAAGTAGATATCTTCTCAACAGAGAATAAAACCTGGCATACTTTATAACCCCCCTTGCTGTAGTAACTAATATGGGGTTAGGACCACATGAAACCCCGGTTTTTAATTTAGTAATCCATCTGCTACAGTAAACTCAAAAACACAAAAATCATCATTGCCAAAGCAAGTACTTACTCTGGGAAGTGGAGAAGTTTGAGCTAATTTTCTCTGACCACTAACATCGTGCGTCAAGTCTCTATGGTCAATCTGGATATGACTTTCCAGATCTTCAGCACTCTCAAACTTGACACTGCACTCGGGGCATCTCAGACACAGCCTCTCACAGATGTCTTGTGTGGGTGGGTTGGAGGGTTGTCCATTAGTGGTTCTGCTTAAGCATCCAGCACATAGGCCATAAGGTAAGCCATTAACATCTAACTTTACCAGATCCTGTTTGTTTCTGAATTCCTTTAAGCATAGGGCACATTTATAAATCTTTTGCAATGTTTGTCCATTAGGAGAGGAGGCAGCAGAGTTTCCTGCCAACTTTTGCATATGGAATGTTCCATGAATCTTAAGTTCCAGAGTGGATGTGACAGTCTGCATACAGACAACACAACGGAAACCAGTCAGGGAATTCCGAAGGTCTGGGTGCATCTGACAGTGTTCAATAAAATCTTCTTCACTTTGAAGGGGCATTTTACAGATTCTGCAGGTCCCTGTATCCAAGCTTTTGCTGTGAGTAACTTTGTGTTCAGTTAGCGTTAGCAGAGATGGAAACCGTTCACCACAGATAGGGCACATGTAGTGTTTTGCAGGACCCCTATGTGTCTGCATGTGTTCTCTAAGTCCATTTTCGGAAAAAAACGTTCTTGAGCAGATATTACACTTATGGCTGCCTTTGATGAAATCCGCTTTCTTCCTAGAACCTTCATCTTCTCCAGGTCTGATGTTATGATCTCTTAATCGATGGTTCTGTAGGAGAACTTCCATTGTGTAAGCTGCTCCACAGATATCACAGCCATACATTGGCTCAGAAGCATCAACATCATCTTCACTGGCCTCATGGCTGTTTGAAACTTCTGGGTTCTTCATTAGCACACTTGGGACCTCAGCAGTCTCAGACTTCTTGCCTGCTGGTACCATACCATTAGCTGTGCCATTTTGGCTGCTAGTGTCAAATACACAGTGCTTCTCTCGTAGGTGTTTTTCCAGGAGAATGATTGCGTGGAATGCTTTGCTGCAAAACTTGCAATTATATTTCTTACTGTGAGTAGTAATATGACACTGAAGCTCTACTTCTGTGCTGAAGGTTTCGCCACAGAAGATACACTTATGTGACTTTGCTGGGTTGCCCAAATGACTATGCTTGACATGAAGCTGAAGGTCTGCCTCTTTTCTGAAGTCCCAGTTACATGCTGTACAGCGATACATTTTCTTCTCATTGCTATGCTTTACTGCCAAATGTACTTGGATGGAAACTTTAGAATCAAAGACTTCTTGGCAAAGAGTGCAGTGATATAACACAAAAGTATGCATGTCCAGTAAGTGCTTTTGCAGATCGTCTACAGATGAGAACTGCTTGTCACAGCTCTCGCATACATAATGTGTGGAAGTTGTCATGTAGTGTACTGTAAGGTGCTGTAGAAGGGACTCTTGGGAGTCAAAGTCCTCCTTGCATTGAGGGCAAGACTGTTTTCTTAAGAGAAGCTCCAAATGTGATTTCAAATGTGTCTGAAAGGTTTCAAAATTGGAAAACTTTAAATCACACTGATTACAAGGATACTCTCCATTTGACACAGAGTTTAGGCTTGGACACAGTCGCTGTCTCTTTGGGGAAGAAACTTCAACATCTGAGGAAACTGGACTCTGCTCTGATTTTGACTTCTTATTGTTTGCCAGTGGAATGTTCTTGTGGTTTTCTTTTATATGCTTTGTGAGCTTCAATACAGAACCAAATATGGGAGAGTTTGTGCAATATGGGCACGAATACACTTCCATGAATGACTGAGTTGGCTGAATAACAGGGGATTCAAGCTTTGAGCTTCCTACATTGCAGTGGGTTTGCTGAATATGCTCAGTCAGTGAGGCCTCGGTCAGAAATCCCATAGAACACTGGTTACAGAAGAAAGCATTGTTGCCTTCTTGAGGAGTAGTATTGGGTCCACAATGAGTGATGCGAATGTGTTCTTGAAGGCTGTTAATGTCAGCAAACATTTCAGGACAATAGTTGCAATGAAAGGCAGTTATGTTGCTAAACTGTACCATAGGGTAGGCATGGTTTTTGTGAACCTTTCTCACATGCTCATTAAGGTTATATAGGGTGGGCAAAGAATCCAAACAGATTTGACAGGTGTGGCTTTGTTGTGGTTTGTCCACGTGAATAGTTTTTAAGTGAATCTCCAAGACCGCCAAGCTGTTGAAATCTCTTTTGGTGCAGTAAGGACAGCTGTAGCTAGCCTTGGACCAAGCGTGGCCCTCTTCTCTTTCTAATGATAACATTTTCTTATGTGCTCTTAGTGGCTTAAGTGTTGAATCGGGAGTTGAACTACGTTCAACTGATGCACTGGAGTCTGGTGTGGCGCTGCTCATCGAAGCCACACTTCCCAAAACTGGATCTGGACTAATGCTATGATTGCTCGAGTCAGGTTGCCGATGACTATCAAGGTGACAATAGACTTCTTCAACAGAAGAAAACTGCTCTGGGCACATTGGACACTTGTGCTTCTTGTTGGCATGGACTTGGTCAATGTGGTTAAGCAGAGAGGATTCATCCACAAATACTTCAGGGCAATGGATACACTGCAGGTCTGCTTTCTCTGAAAGCTGAGGATGTCTCTTCATCACATGCTTCTCCAGCTCCTCTGTCTGACTGAAAGTCTCCTCACAATAATCGCACATGAAGTCGTCTTTTTTCATGTCCTTATCTGATTTAGCCAAGTGCTCCTTATTTTTCTTATGAGCCTGCATGTGACTCTGCAGAGAGCTAGTGGAAGAAAATCCACGCTTACACACTGTACATTTAAAAGGCTTGCTAGAACTGTGAGTTTTCAGATGAATTTTAAGGTGATCACTGCGGGAAAATGCAGCCTCACATTCGTGGCAGTGATACTTTTTGTCCCCAGTGTGGAGTTTAATATGGCGATCCCTACTCCTCTTGTGCTTAAACAGTCGGCTGCAGTACGTGCATTTGAAAGGAAGTTTGTCACTGTGGATCTGTTCGTGCCTTTTCAGGTAGCTGAGACGACTGAAAGACTTTTCACAGAACTGGCAGGGATATGGCAACCCAGATCCCCCTTCCTCTTCTCCTATGCCGAGATCACACCCATCTCCTATCATCTGACTGGGTGATGCAACGTCTTTGCTGGAGGGAGATGAAGCCACCCAGGAGAATTGTGGGTCGTCATCACCATCTGTAATGGGAAAGCAGAATGGAGATTAAAAACAATTCCCTGTGCATCTGTGTAATAAGGCCACAGCTCTTTAGCAAAACCTAGGTTTGTTTTTTTTTTTCACCATGCTACATCCTTTTTTAGCAGTGAACAGATAATTCCACAAACAAGGACAACGGATTAAAGGCAGATTACCAACTAAATGTCTCTAAAAATAAAATTACCAGCTATAAATATTAACCCTAAAGTTTGCTACTTCATTGTGTCACTGTATCAAGTTGTTCCTGCCGCCATTATGATAAAAGCATACACATCATTAAAAAGGAAAAATGTGCTAAATGGTATCATTGGAACATTTTATGAATTAAGTTGCCAGTAATAGCATATAGCGCTTACCTTCAGTATGTGAAACTAGATCCAGGTGTCCAAGGGAATGGCAGTCAATGCTCGTTTAACTACCTTTTTGTATTTGGTGGAAAATGTTACCAGGGCCAACCATAAATATATAAAAACATACTGTAGGTGGCATTTAGCTATGTAGTATATATATTAAAAGGATTATACCAGATAGTGCAGGTACTAGAACAAACTGCAGCCAGTATTTTATGCCAAATCCCACTACAACAAACAAGTAAAATGGCAATTTCTAGCTACACAGGTTTTAAAAGGTAAACACTGTTGTAGAAATTAATGGTTCAATTATAGTATTAAAAACATAAACTATTAACTTGCTTATGGTTTTTACCTTTTAATTTATGTTTTCAAGTACTGTAGTTTTAGTACAAGGCCTGGTTCATACCTAGTGTATTTTGTAGCTGAACAAGCGCAACAAAATACTTCGCCCTGAGCGTTTTGTCGCAAGTAGCAAAATGCCTGTCCCTGGGAAAAGTACATGAGCTTCTTTTTGGCAGATTAAAGTGCATTTTCTCCCCATAGACTCAATACCAAACACTTGACGCAATTATTTTTGCGCACTTTTATGCACATTTTCCCATTTACATCAATGTGTCACAGTCTGCTCACAAAAACACACAACTTAATGCACGCACATAAAAATGAGCGAAAACACTGTCCCCTAGGTCTGAATGCAGCCTAAAAGAGTTGTTCACTATTTTACTAAGATAGTTGGCCACAACACTAGTGCATATGCTGTACTTGAAGGAATAAGGTAGGAAAAAGACATAGGTAGTATGTCAATCCCGCAATCAATCCGCTAATCTAAATTAACTGGTTAATTTGGAAGCCCATGTCACAACATATAGCTTATCAACATGCCTCAAAAGTTTTTAATGGTTTATGTAGGCATATTTTGGTAGCAGATTTAGTTGGTAAACTCAACTAAATGACAGCAGAAAATAACTAACCGTCTGCAAGGAGTTTGCATGGCTTTCCTCCCACACTCCAAAGACATGCTGGTAGGTTTATTGGCTCCGGTCTAAATTGACCCTAGTATGTATGCATGCGAGATAGGGACCTAAGACTGCAAGCTCCTTGGGGGCAGGGACTGACGTGAACGTGCGACTGTTAAGCGCTGCGTAAATTGTCAATGCTATATAAAATACCTGTAATAAATAATATCTGTAAATATTGTTAACAGCTGTTTTATATAAGCTCCATTTGGTGTAGGTTGATCCTTTATTAGTCAAACCAAAAACTGAAGTTAGAGAAACAGGACCCCCTTATAAATATATTTCTCTGTTGCCTTGGTTTTTATGGAAGACTTTGGCAGGGGTATGTACATTGCGTAAATTGTCAGCATATAAATACCTGTAATAAATAAAAATATATGACGTGCTTACAAAGTGTTCAACACATGTAAAATGACTAATGGGCTGAGTAATGTGGTATTTGCCATCTGAAGTCACAAATCAGGGGGGTTAGTGGCCTAGGCATAGTATTTTCAATCCCTCCGATCAGTATTCAATACACCACTGGTGAAAACAGAATGGCTGAGATACATACACAACAGTTTATATAATACAGCAACCAAACAGTCCTTGATCACTCATATAAAAATGATGCATTTAATCTCCATTTTGTTAGGTCTTGGAGCTTTTTAAATTCAGCTTCTACTGTGTGAACATTGCACAAGCTTTCAAGGACATCTAACCCCAGTAGAGAGGAGCAGTGTCCCTAGAGTGTGAAATAACAGGAAAGAGTCAGCTGCACTGAGAGATCCCGGGTGTCTGTTGGATGAGGTACAGGGAGAGACAGAGCTGGGTTCTGCTAGACCAGCTGTGTCCTGCATACACACAGACAGAGCACAAAGCTGCGACTAATCAGGGGAAATAATAAACCATTAACCTTAATTTTAGAGATTCACACTGACCAATCCACCACTAGATATCAAACACAGAAGTTCTAAGACAGGACTTGAACCCTGCACATACTGACACATTATAATGTTATAAGGTGAACTAAATCCACTTCTATTAGCACATACCCAAGTTTGACTGGGGACAAGAAAATGGGTCACTAGAACGCTGTCTCAATAGCATTCATTTTATTCATCTAAATAGCACTGATATTCTGTAACACTTTATATTTCCATTGAGAACACTGAACTAAAAGAAACAAACTACCACAATCACACAACACAAGCTTTGCTAAAATTTAGTAGAAGCCTATATGTTTAAAAACCTACAGGAAACACAGACACTGAGAACATCTGAACCTCTTGCAGATAATGTCCCTTGTGGGAACTAAGCACATGACCCAGCACTGCAAATTAGAAGTGCTAACTGGAGATCCTGCTGCCCCTATCTGCAGTGTTGAGACCACATCTACTAGAATATATTTCTGCAGTAAAATATTCATAGTAGGATTTTAAAACAACACAGCATATTTTAGCAGTAATTCAATGTTAACTGAAACATTTGCCTAGTTTTTATTCCAGAAAATTGTAAAATTCCTGAAGAAAGCATTCACAGGAGTTCATGGACTTTACTAGTTTTTCAAAGTAGAAGAAATCTGTACAGGTCTATGGTTCTAAATGAATATACAGACTGATGTCACAGAGTACAATCACCTTGACAGTCTATGGCTGCGCATTGTCATATATTAAAATTATATTAGTAAAGCCACAACTTTTTGGGGCACAGAGTATGCAAAGGACAATGGTTAATAGTTACTGGTTGCATTGAAAGGTTTTTCATTGACTCCACTTTTAGTGACAACTCAAAACTTTAGATTTTCCTTAATTCAGTCTTGCTTGCACTGGCAATGGTTACCAGGACAAAGAGGGAGAGAATATCACTAGCAAGGACACAGGAAGCAATAAAAACCCCCATTAACAGTTATGCAGACGATTAGGAACTTCTATGCAAAAATGTACTGGCTAAACCCAGAATTGTTTTTTTTCACCATTACTTTTACTTTATACTGGCAAGATCAGTAGTGAGAAGATAAAGGTTTTAGTGCTGAACAGGATTATGGTAAATAGTACCTTTTCATAGCCATCGGTACAGTGGACCAAAAAAATAGGCAATTGGGAAGAAAAAGACAGATGGATTTGGGGGACATTTGGGAGATATAGAAAACCATGAACAGGTACTCTGAATACAAACGATATACAAATTCAAGCTGCTAACCTTATCACACCAAAAATAGGTCCAGATGCATCCATGGCCTCGTACTACCATTTCGCCCTTATTCAAACTGCCAAACACGGTTTTCCATATTCCAGCTATTGTCAAAATGCATCCAAGCCACATGATTACCACAATACAGTACAGGTGTGACTGTACCCAAAACTTTGGACATTAGCCACAGATTTTGAAAGTTCTTCCCAAGGCACTTGGGAAGCAATAGAACAGCAATTCCATACTTCCAGGTGTATAAAACAAAAGCACCAGTCAATCCTATTCTGAGTTTACAAAGGCCTAAAGTCTCTGATGTAGAGGTCGCTCACCCCCATCTAATGCTGAAGCCTGAGCAGCCAATTATCAAGGGCCATCATTGTCATCTGGGTAGAAGTGATACCAAGTAGTTTCTGGAGAGTTTGAATTTACGTACACACTACATGATTTTCAGTAGGAACCATTTCAGTACGAATGCGACATTCTTTAGCTTTGAAGCCAACAGTTGGGTAGTGCACAGTGCAAAATCTCCCCCAGGTGAGCATCCATGGAAAATGGAACAGTTCTTACTGCCACCCAGTGTCGCAACAAGTGGCATTAGAGAAATGAATCAAGAGCAGGGAGATTACTCATCATCATATCTACATTTCTGCAATAGACAGACAAATCAAGATCAAGAGGGGTATATAGATTTTTGTGGTGTACTCGGAAATAGTGTTAAGATGAAGTACTGTCTATCTTACCCACTTGCTGACGGGGGTGTTAAAACCCCTTCCGGTCCATGCCATTTTTCAGTATTCAGTGCTGCGGTACATTTACTCAGTCATGCAACGCTGTACTGAAATTAATTTTATACCATTTTTTGGGGACACATAGCGCTTTCGTTTGGTGGTATTTGATCACCACTGGGGATTTTATTTTTTACTATATAATTAAAAAGTTCCGATAATTAAAAAACAAAAAACAAAAAACAACCTGCTTCCCTATGTTATGTTATAAAACATTTATCAGTACCCAATTTTTGACGGGGTCACATCAGGTAAATAGACACCAAACATTTCAAGCTTTAAAATTGTGTGCGCCCACAAAAATCGCAAAAAACTACCATGCCTAAAATTGGCCATAGGCGATGCTTTAAAAGCTTTTACTGCTCATCAGTGTAGTGTTATCAGTGATTAATGGCCTTAAAAGTTTTGCTCACACTCCCACGTTTGCAGTGATATGTAACTGGTGTGGTGTAATAGTTTTCGCACAAAAAGGCACACCTGACGCGTATTTACGTTTAAAAAAGTGTGTGCACACGGGGGCAGGGGACTTTGGTGTTTTTTTTCTTTTAATATGAGACAAATTTTTTCACTTTTTCTTTTTCTAAAAAGCCCCCTATGTGATAGCCAATATGCAACAACAGGTCCTCTTTACGGAGATATCAGGGGTCTCCAAGACCCCTGTCACCCAGGAACCCCAAAAGAAGCTGATGAAGCAGAGATCTGCTTCACCAGCTTCTTCTCTGTCTATAGCAGCCAGAGAATCACAGCTAAAAGGCGGAAGTGATGTAATACACATCTTTCGCCTTTAGAGAGAGAGAGGGGAGGAGAGATCAGTAGTGGGGAAATGCTGATCTCTCCTCCATTCTCAGTGCTAGTAGCCGCTGTGCCACTCCTGGGCCTGCGGTGGGGACAGCGGAGCCCTGGATAAATGGCAGCAGATGGAGGGGGGGCACACTGTGCATTATCATACAAGCGATCGGCCGGCTAAAGAGCTGTCTGAACACTTGCATGCAACAGCCGTTAACAGCTGTTTACATTTCTGGCGGGATTCTGCAGACATGCCTGAGCTGAAAAAAATGTAAAAAATAATCACGTACATGTACATCCACCGGCAGTGCAGAATCCACCCTCCACTCGTGTTTTGACAATGGGTGGACCGCAAGTGGTTAAAGTGGACCTTTACCCCCCTTTGACTAAAAATCACATCAGTGTGCAGCTCTGAATGCCGATATGAAATCATCTTACATTAATTAGTTAAGCAAACATTCTGTATTTTACCTACAATTTGTTTTCTACAAAGTATGTAATCTGTGCCCAAGCGATGCATCCTGGGAAGGTTACATCAGCAGAGCATTGCTGGGAAATCTCGTGAGACCTCAAGGAAAGGCATCTTCTTCCCCTGAGATGATGGGCATGGTCACATGTCCTAGTCACATGTGCCAGAGTTCCAGGAAGTAAAGGGAGATCTAGAAACATACCCTTAGTAAGAATGGCCACTGTGAGAAGAATTGAACGAGGTATACAAGAAATAAAAGAAAAACAAGGTATACAAAAGAATAAAAAGCCGGCAATTCGCTAGATGTATGTGTTTGTAGATTGTAATTTCTAGACATTTCCAAGTCAAATCAAATAGTTTTATGACAGTGTCTGCTTTTCTTTTTCTGTTTAGCTTTCCTTCTGTCCAGGAACTGGAATCACAGTTGAGTTAAACAGCTTATGAGCAGCACAGAAAGAAAAGTTTTATGTCAGCCTCAGGAATACGCTATAAATGGTTTTAGGGTTGGATCACTGTTTTTCTTGACTCCCTTTGGAAAACAGGCAGCAAGATCCTATACGCTGCTTCTTTTTCACGGGCAGGGGAGCACAAACAGCTGCAGCCTAATTACATGTAAACTGTACCAAAACATTCCTTTTATCACAGGCTGTAAATCTGTTAGCATCTGGCTTGCCTTTGTTTCTTGCACAAGATACAAGCTTGTTTCTACATTTTTCTCACCTGTAGCGGTGATTAAAATTCATTATAAATGAAAGGATCGCACACTAAAGCAAGTTCCTCTGTGTACCGTTCTAAACTCAAATTAGAAACAGCTGCTTGCTAATTCATGCAGTGATGTTTGGCCATGCTCTGTGAATCAATAATAATTCTGCCAATTTCCTGGGAAATTTTAGGGTGATCCGTATATTTAGCTATGTATTTGACTTCCGCAAAAGGGACAGCAAAAGGGGAAGAGAGGGATTTCATCTTCCTCCTCCTTTATTTCCACTCTATCCTTCAATAAAGATAGTGAAGTTGGTTTTGCACTCTGAATTTTATGTATTCTGATAGCAGCAGACATGCTGTTGTCAGAACACCCAGACACTGACCACAGCTGATTGGCTGCAGTCACTGTTTGGCCATGTAAATGTCACCATGAGACCGATAAAGAGGGCTTCTGAAAGTCATTAGCACTTCTTATTAAATACAAATATTCAGGCACATTAGAAAATCTGTCCGACCGTCAATTATTCACTATACTTTGGAGAAGAGGGAATGAACCTTTTGACAAGTGGAGAAAAAAAGTGAATGTTGAGAGGTGGAAAAGTAGATTCATAATCCATCAGTCTAAGTGAGAGAAATGGAAATAAGTAGCAACACAGCTAAAGCAAGAAAGTCATGGAGCACAAGGAAGAAAGGGAATTGTGCGGAGGGACAGCATGACAGGGGAGTAGGGGAGACAGGGAGATAAGGGGTTAAATTAAAATGAAGGTATGAAGGAAAACAAGGCAGGAGTGGTCTCCTCCTGATTGGAGATAAGGGGAGAGGGTGGGATTTCCATGGGTGGGGATCCTGGGGAGGAGACAGGAAGAGGCCAGTTTGAGGAGAAGTGCAACAGGAGAAGGTAATTCCCGCCCGCCCCTAGGATGCGATGTTTGTTAATTTCTGAATTTGTGTTTTGTTTCTGTCTAGGTTCCAGTTGGTTTCGTCACGGCAGTCGTGGGCGGTTTGGGGTCCTTGAAGGTAGCAGGGATACCGCAGTTTTTTATGCAAAATGTTTTGTTGGGGACCCATCACAGGTGTGGGTGTCCGTTTAAGTGGTGCTCAAGGGTCGAGCAACTACTTTGGGCTGGATGGGTCTACGGTTGGCAGAGAGACGTCCCCGAGGCGGTGGTGTTGCGGCTGGGGACACAGTACTAGGCATCTGAAGCCGTAGACACATTTGGTATGGGGCGGTGTTCCTTTTTCTCTTGTTACAATATGTGCCTTCAGGGACCCGGAAACCTGGGAGACGTAAAACTGTTGTTTACACTGTGGTTTTTACCTGTTGTGTCTTACAGAAAATATTGGTTTTATTTTTCTATTAAAGTTTTATATTTAAAGAAAAGTTGGCTGCTGTGGCCTTTAAACTCCATATAGGTCTGGCGTGTCTTATTTGGGAACAAGGGAGGGTAAGTGTGGTGGGAGGACAGGCCACGGTAAGCAAGGTGGTGGCAGGTAAGAACGGTATCCCTCTAATATACCCTTGTCATGAAGTGCCTAGTATTGTACACGGTAATGTGCATTCACTTTTCCAATAGATTTAAAAAGCTTGATAATGCCTAGGATCTTGACACTGGTCCCATCCCCATGTTAATTACATTCACTCAGAAGGACATCGCTCATCAATGTTAAATATGGTGTTCTTGTTTGATAGCGAAATATATGGAATATAGAGGAATATTTGGTCATTTGCTCAATGTGCCTAACATTCTCGCTGTTGTTACAGGCCTGGTGTAATACAAATATGCTCTATAACCTTAGTCAGTCACCAGCCCACACCTCCTCTCTGTTCCTTCAGTGCTCATTGGAGGGGCAGACAGGGGAGGGGGTGGGCACAGCTGGCTCTGGTTCTAGAGAGCAGAGCCAGCTGTAGATCAAGCAGCCAGGTGGATCCTGAAAATATTGTTGGGATCCTTCCCAGTTGCAGTCCAACTCTATTCTGTCAGCATATAACAGAAGTAGCCCGCTGCTTGCTGACTTTGGGTTACAGGAGAACATATGTAAATGTACTCCTGAGAACCAAAAGAGATAATTCTGCATCTGAATCTTCTATGGTCCCTTTCTCTTAAAGAGTTTTAGGCTATACATTTTACAATATTGTTAATTACTAGGGATGCACCGATACCAGTTCAGATACCAGTGCCGATACTTGGCATTTTCATGAGAACTACCAGGGTTGCAGCGGTTGCAACTAAGACCAGGTTTTTGCGCTCCACCACTGTCCTGAAATCATTAGTCTGCATTGTTTTAGAAAAACTGTCACATGACAATAAACAAAAATGTATCAGTACTTGTGTCTAAGTACTTGGGCAATTATCACTACTTGTACTTGCAAAAATGGTATCGGTGCATCCCTTTATATATGCTTATAAAAACAAATCATACATTAAAACAGGGATGCACAAACCCCAGGAGCTCCGTGTGCTCCTTAGAAATGACAGCTGCCTGCTAAGTTTTGAATTTTACTCTAGTCTAGTCTTGGAGCTCGAAAAGTATCTTTACTTGGTATCGGTGAATTACCAAACGACTATTAGGTATTACGGTGTGACCCTCAGACATACAGTGGCTCCTAAAATATTTATTTCACTCAGTTTGGCCCGCTGTAACACTTAAGTCTGGCATAGCTGCTTAAAATAAAAAAAAATCATTATTGATATTAATTGAAATATCAAATGTAATTACCCATAGACATGCAGCATAACCTTACACATTTAATTTGGCTTGGGTGAAATTTTGTATCTCTATGGCAAAAGACTAATACCCTAGACTGAAGAATCTTAAAAGATCAGTTTCCCCTTTGATAAGCTGATGCTGGAAGTATTTGGCAATGGTTTTCCCTATCCTTAGAACAGTTTCCCTTCCAGTCTGGAATATGCATGGCAGCTAAACTGGATATGATCGGTTCATGCCTGTACCTCTGACATCACTGTAATGCCTATGGTTCCTTTGCCCCTCCTAAAAGATTAACACAAAACAAAGTTTATCGAGCCAGTGGGTTGACAATTTACAACTCTGCGTTTTAGTATCCATTTCAGGGCACTAACAGGTAGTAAAACTCCAAAAAGTGCTGTTGGCACAAAGCAAATGGAAGAAACTAGTTAAAGGAGAACTATGGGGTTAGGGCTTTTCCCCATAGTTCTCCTAAGGGTAACGGGAGGACACAAACTAGCGTCCTCCCATCACCCTAAGCTCAGTATACTGCGAGCTACAGCTCGCGGTATACTAAGACGCCGCAGCTGAAACGGATCCCGACAATTATGTCTGGATCCGCCCAGCTGCGTGAGTGACAGCTGGCTCTGCCTATCTAGAGGCAGAGCCAGCTGGATAGGCAGAGCCAGCTGTACCCGCCCCCTCCCCTGTCCGTTCTGCCAATCAACGCTGGAGGATCGGAGCGGGGAGGGGGGAATCCAGTCCCTCCCGTCACGGCTCTGTGCCGTGACAAGATCGAGAAGTGAGCGAACACCGGTATGTGTTCGCTCACTTTCCGGTCTACTGAGCCGAACTGTGACAGTTTCATTGTCACAGGTTGGCTAGAACTAGGAGGATGAGTGAAAAGCACTCACCTCCTAGTTCTCCTTTAAAAGCCCATTTATCATGGGAAATCAGTGACAAGTAATAGTTATCTTAAGGCAGACTAATTGTAAAATCCTGAAGACACTACCATTAATATGACTTGAATAAAAAGCTAAAAATTTATATAAACAGTCCATGAGAAAAGTCAGCTGTAACTACCCCTTCTCAAAGCATACAATGCCATGGCAACACTAAAATACTGAAGTTAACCAGACAAAGCATGCTGCAAACATTTCTGCACAGCAAGTACATTAGAAAAAGGAGCATGCCATTTTAAGTATAGTACATGCTTTTGAACATCTTTGTTTGGTCAGAAGAGGAAGACAACATGCATAAGTCAATATACTGAAAAAGTAATGCAGCCATGCATGTGGGCATGATTAAACTGAAAGATTGTTATAAGTGATATTTCTATAAAACTTGCACAGTTGGATCACCCAAGCATGCATGCTTATATCTGCAGAAGTAAGAACAGCCAGATGCCTCTGGGCTTGGTATTATCCCATGAGAAATGTCAAACTGGCTGGAAAAAAAAAAGCAAAGCAGCCAGACAGCCATGACTTTTATGGGTAGCTTACCATCAGTGTAACATATGTTCCTTTATGTCTTGTCTATGCTGCTGAGTATAGGTGATGGGTCCTTTTCTTTTTTAAAGAAACCAGTAAAGACAGAGATAAGGGACCTACTGATTTAATTTAATGGTCAGTCATCCACAATCTGATTACCAAGTGGTTTATTGACGAAACTAGAATGTGTTATGGAGTCTCAGGTTTTTTTGTTGTTGTTTTTTCAGGTAAAAGCATTCATTGCAATGATTGGAACATGTCACAGTATATATGTGTGTGCCAAAAAAATACCCTATGGTTCACCACTTCCAGCTCCACAGCAGTGCTACCCCACACTTTCATGTTATTGGAGTGCGCACCCCAAGTGTGTCATATGCACAGTGCACTAGGCACTGTGCAGGCTCCAACTGCTGGCAATCACTTACAAGGAGGCGAAGGGAGAGGGGAGTGACTTGTTTCCAGGGCTAAGTCCATGAATCCATTGCACTCAGAAATCACAGTTTCCAAAGAAATAAAAGGTAGGTGCTGTCGAGGGCTGGCAACCGTAGTAGATATCAAATAGAATATGAAGAGACAACGGCACTCCAATAGTGAATCAAATACATCTGTTTATTGACATATGAGTAGCATAGTGTAATACACTTAATGCATTGTTTTGGGGTCACACAGGATCCCCTTCATCAGGCAGAACACATGATACAGATGCAAGTGAGAGACAGGTTTATATACACACACCACAGTGAGAAAACCAACCAACCAACCAGAGTCTGCTGCGACCATGTGACACCACATTAACCCCATGATCCCATTGTTACACAAGGCAGAAAATGAGATTATAGCATACTGGACGAAATACAAATCAAAATCAGGAAGTATAAGCATGTTACGTTAATGCACATATAAAGAAAAAGTACCTCAGAATTTCGTAATGAGAAGAAATGGCAGTTTTATGTGAACATGTGCAGCCAAACAGCAGCACGGGTCAATCCAGCAGTTTGTCCATGACAGGGGAGTGGCCTGTCGCTGTCCGTGTATCAGACATGCCTTAGATCATCCCCTGTCATGGACAAACTGCTGGATTGACCCGTGCTGCTGTTTGGCTGCACATGTTCACATAAACTGCCATTTCTTCTCATTACGATATTCTGTGTATACTTTGTGTGTATATTAACCTGTCTCTCACTTGCATCTCTATCACTTGTTCTGCCTGTTGAAGGGAGTCCTGTGTGACCAAATGTCACATTACCACTACTTGTCTCCAGGGCTGTCTCTTTCTATGGGCGCAAGAAGATTCATCCATTGTGCCAGCTGGGAGTGCGCACACATGGGTTGCTACGTGGGACCCTAGAAGGGAAAAGAGAAACCCTAGGAGTAGACATGAGGACCAGCGCACAGGGACAAACTCATTCTGCATGGAAAGGAAGAGGCAATACAAGCAGGAGTAGCAAAAAATGAAGTTATTTCAAAAACATCTGAAGTAACATCAAAAACATCTGAAGTAACTGGCTCTATCATTGGCTTACTAGGCAACAAAATAATAAGGATGACTGCCATGGAGCCTGCAAAATTCAGAGAAGTCAGCTACCATATTTCTACAGCTGTAGGTTTACTTTATAATATACTGTATCTTAAATAAGAAAAAAAAAAAAAAAGATATAGTTTAACAAAGTAGCTGCTTCTAGTGCTTGCATTGTAAAGAATTTGCCCCAGCCACATACTAGCTGATAATATGCCTCATCAAGCCACCCCAGCTGGCACCCTGGGGGTAAACATGACCTGTTCACCTATGATGACCTAGGCTGGCGCACACTGGGACCTGTTCTATATTAGCAGGTCGAGAGCTCCCTGTGGACTCCATGCCTTACTGTGACACACAATTAGTCTTGGCTCCTGAGCTGTCTGCCTTTGTCAACTCTTTGTTCATTAAAACAGAAACCTGCCAGCCCCTTTTAAATTAAATTGAAATGCAGGATTAAAAAAGGTGCTGCCCCTTTCATATAATCAAACAATGACTTCGGTTTGCACAAATTGTCACTCATCTCATTCTGATCCTACACTTATAGGTGAAAATTGCTCACTAATCATCTGTTCAGGTTCAGTAACACACCAGCCCTCTGCAAGTAATAATAAGCACAGTTAAAACTCTCCTTCATGTATTTTGGCTAATTGTCATGGTTATTAAAAAAAAACCCACTAACATTCCTACATGTATCAGAGCATCCTGTGTACACAAACTATTCTTTGCACAGAAAGTACACTACTGGAAAAAAAACAAATCCTGGTAACACAAGGAGGCTACTATTCAGTTGTAAAGAAAAAAAAAAAAGGACAGGGTTAACTGGTATAAAGCATGCTTTCAGTTAAGGACACAGAACACAAACTGATCAGACAGTAAAGCCAAGTATGGAGTGCCCAAGCCGAGTATACAGGCAGTTAAACTGTTTGATGTGAAGTAGAACTGTGGACAGCCAATGTAGCAGATCATGTAAGGTAAATCTGAAAACGGACATACTATCCATCTAGTGCATATCCTTATACCATTGTTTACTGAAGACAACATGAGTCATAGCCTTCACCCTTTTCCAGTGTGCCTGTCATTCCAATCCTACATACTTATAATAGACCTATCCTCGGGGGTCCCCTTTGTTCCACAGATCAAAGGCAGAAGTTTCCTGTGTGGCCCAGTGCCACTCTGTCTGGCAGAACAGACATCCTTGCTGGCCCCAAGATTACTCTCCAGGAGAGATCAATAAACCCGCAGCCTAGCACCCACTACATTCTGGTGCAGTGAGAACAAATTGTAAGATTATTTGTTCCAGCATCATTTCAAGGATCATTAAGGCGCCAAAGTTAATTTATGTTAAAGAACAAGTAAAAGTTAACAATATTTACTGTGTGTAATGCCCCATACCTGCACAGAAAATAAGATCTTACATTAATATAAACTTTGATGTGCAGTCTATCTTTCAGCTATCAGCTGAAGAAACTACAGTGGCACCCATGACAACTACCAGAACCATGAATGCAAGCATAGCATACATTGTAAAGTATTAGCATTAAACAAAATTAAAAAAAACTAAGAGCTGCTATTGGAACTTGGAGTGCCAAAAGATTTATTTTTTTTAAACCGTACCTAACTTTAATATTGGTGGGTTATGTGCCTTCTTACCATAATTTTCCTGACAGGTTAGACCTGGTGTATGGCATGTGCACTGTCTGCCAGTAACCTTGTAGGCAGCTCACATGCCTCCCTCTGCCCTAGCAGTAAACACACTACATGCGCAAAGCCTGCATATAAGTAGAAAGGTCTCCTGAGGGTTCTACTTTAGGGATGCCAGGAAAAAAAGCACTAGGGTGGCTCTAAGTGCCATGGGTAGAGTCTAAAAGAATAGTTGACAATGACGAATTACATCCCTACAGTATAAAGCCGCAGTAGAAACTGATCGCTGTCAATCTTGGAGTCCACAAGATCCTTTAGGAGAGTGATAGGGATGAATAGAATCAAGCACCACAAGGGAAGTAAGCAATCTATGATTGAAAATGGTTTTTCTGAGAAGAGGGGTGTGCTATCAAACTGGTTCACATTTCTAAAAGTAACAAACAAACAAACAAACCTGGAAAAACACAATGGGTAGCAATACTTAAAATGGTCACCAAAGAAGGCACCTAAATTTAAGGAATTGAGAGAGGAAGGTACATGGGAATCCTGAGCATCCAAACCTACAAAGAGGTAAACAACCAAGGGACCCAGCAGAGAAAACAAAGAACCTCCACAGTTAAAACTGGGGTATACCATCAGAGGGTTGATGAGATCTGCTGCTTGAGAGGGCGTTACACTGACTGTGATCCTCTACAAGGTACACCTGTAGTAGTGAAAATATGATTACAAGTATATATTTTAGTGACTAAAATGTAAAAACTTTTCTTTCTACACCTGTAATTTTGATAGAATGGCCAAAACAAAAAAATCAGATAAATGACTGGTAAGGAATTAAATAAGATAAAACTCCTTTAGTGTTACAACCAGTGGCCCCCATGCCATACCTTACTGCTGGTACATTTCTGTGTTGAAAATGGCAAAGAACTTCTGAAATGTGTGAGTGATATATACAGTAAGCAGAAACACCCTATGACTTGTGGTTTGGATGCTGCATTGTTTAGACTTGCATCAGCAGCACAGTAAGAGCCATTAGAGCAACTCAATACCCGTGTGATCCCATGGGAAGTGGAATGAATATCACTGTTCTATGCTCCATTCTATATTGCTTTTACTGTGAATGATAAAAGGACATTGATATTCTCATTCATGAGGAGAAGAAACTTTTTCTCTCAGACCTATTTGAACCAAAGGCATATTGGTTATAAGTCTGAAATGTTATGATCCTACATGATCTCCATGGCCTGAAAGTTTTGGGCTAGGGTGTGGCTGTATCTGTTTCAAAGAGTGATATGTAAAAAAGGCAAAAAAGAACAATAGGCAGAAAAAGACCATGTTTGGAAGGTTTCGAAAATGGCGTGCATGTGTATATAAAAATAAAAAAAAAATAGTGGGAGAAATACCCAAGAGTCAAATTGATCAGTTTTGGCACTAGGTTTAAAAAACTGATTAGATCATGCTCAGAAGTTAGCATTCCCAATTCACTACTACAGCCTCTAAACTGTAAAACAAAAATACAGCAGAGAGCTAAACACGGTTGCAAGATAATCTAGTGAAGAAATACAAATAGCAATGGTAAGATGCAAGTTGCTGGAATTTGCCATACTACGTAGAAATGAAAGATGACCAATTTCACACAGTGGTAAAAGGAAACACCATAATAGCATACACATTGGCACAGGGAAGCATATTATAATCACAGTAATCATACAGTACAGCAGGCCATGCATCAGGATAATTACATTTAAAAAAACTTTAGTTCCATTTTCATATAGTTAATGGTGTCAAACAAATAACCTATTTCGACCATACTGATAAGGGGAAAAAAAAATCAAAAGTGGGCAGGATGGAACATTTTTCTACATTTAAAACAAGGGGGAAAAAATATTTTTTTACATTTCAAATGACATTGAATGTTCTGATGAGATTTTTCATATGACTGTTCGTAAAACTCTACCACTGTATGGCCAGATTTACACAAGGCAGTATATTAGATCAGAAAGGTAGGATATGGTAGAACAAAATACACCAAACAGTGCAGCAAGTAGTTGCAGATTTGCATATCTTAGTGTGTAGTAGTCAACTGCCTGCAAAGAGTAGTACACTAACCTTGTCAATTTAAAGAGTAATTTAAAGACAGACATCTTTCTACTTCTAAAAAACATCTATTGGTCCTCTAATAAGACCTCATCCAGGGTGCCATTTATTACATGTTCAATAATAGTAAAGCTCATTCATTTACAGACATAGCTTTATTGTATTCTCATTTTAAAAACACTGACGAAAAGCACAACCTAATGCAGGGGCCTGTGTGACACACAGCAATCCTGTATTTAAAGAAACAGGGCAAAACACATAGCTGCAGCAGATAGAGTGTATGTTACTGCTTTGTCAGTTTAAAATATTTCATAACATTACAGATAAATAAGTAACCAACACAGACCAGAACCTACTCTGTGTAAAGCTACTATAATTACGGTCAGTAAATAATTTTCTTTTTCTTAATTTTTAACAAACTGCCTGTTGGCTCAAGTTTTCACTGATCCTAAGTGAGAATCAAGAAATTGGAGAATCAAGAAATTGGAGAATCCAGACAGGAAAAAGTTAAAGCATGCTCTCTTTCTAACTTTCTGTGGCTCACCCATCCCTATGGGGAAAGAAATCCAGACGTTGCCCCTGTACTGACCTTGATGCTTACAGGAAAATCCCCACCCCGCTTTTCTCTGGGGGATAACACCAAATCTCCTGGCTGAAGCACAATGTGGGCTTGCCTCAGTTAAACTTTTAAGGACTGCCAAACTTTGAGAAATTGTGAGCAATTCCATGAAGCATGATGGTGCTTCTTCAGCACAAAAAGAACCCAGCGTCCCCAGAGAAGGAGGGGTTGCTGCTGGCTTACAGATCTTTCCAAAAGATGCTCACAGGGAGGAGAACTTATTGTGAGGCCTAACTGACATCCCTGATGTTCTACAAGGTCACAGGCACACACAATTGATGTAAAATGTATCAGGCTTTCAAAATGACAGCAAGGTTAAATATGGCATGTCATGCACACAAAAAAGGAATAACAAATATTTTATTTGTTGCACATTTAAAGGGTAGCTTTTGGAGAAAAAGATTGAGTGCTCATGGCATATTCATGTCAAGTTTTTTTTTATGGGCAAAATAATTTGTTTTATTTTACCCCAATTCTTTCCCCATTACTTTTTCTGTAATTCATTACAGCTTGAAATGTAAAGCTGTGACGTCGACGTGGAGAAATAGTGAAAAATATGCTAGTGGAAAATAAAAGGCAGAAAAAATTGTTTTTTTTCATCCAATCAAAATATGTTAATTTTCACATTATAAATATAAAAATTAAGCATTGCATGACAAGTCCTGTAAGGAAAGACTCAACAGAGAAAGGTTAATAAGAATGGTGTCAAAATGGAATCCAAAGCCAGTATCAGAAGGCAATAACCGTGTCAGGTGCTGTCCCCCTTCTCCTGCTTTAGTGTCAGCCGTCATCCTCCTCCCCCCCCCCAGCATCAGCCGTCATCCCACTCCCCTTTTTGCTGTGCCAGGTGTTATTGTCCTCCCTTTTCTTAGCATCAGCCTTCATTGTCCTCCCCTTTCTCAGCATCAGCTGTTGTCCTCCTCTCTCAATGTTAGCTGTTGCCCTTCACCCCCCTCAGTGTAAGCCATCAGCAAGCATATTGAATGTGAAAGTCAGACATTGAAATAGTAACTTCAAATACATGCCCACTGAAAATCCATTATACTTTCCATTTAAAAATGAAGCAGATTTAAGATGTTTGTTCACTTAGTTTTTTGTTTTTTTTTAACCAAAATGTTATCACATTTCTTTTGTGATCACATAATTGTGGTTAGTACCGCAATTATATTACCATGACAGACACATTTTTTCCTAAGGTTTAGAGTTCCGTTCTAGTTAAAGGTTCAGTTCCAGTTAAGTGAATCAATCACACCAGGATGTATGCATTAATATGCATTGCATTGATGTTCGTAGACATGAGTTTTAGATACAATTACATTTATGAAAGACAGAAGAGCATAGGGTAAATATAAACAAGTGCTCACAATCAGCAGTTAACCAAAGGAGAAAAAAAAAATGATAAAGACTTGTTGTCAGAAGTGTAATCCTTCTTGGTCAAGTTCTACAACCATACCGACAGCATAGAGACATACAGTATCACTCCCATAGTGTACTGACTAGTGCATACAGGACCTACCAGAATGCCTAGGCATTGCAGATGGGGGCTTGCATATGTTTATACAATATCAGAGATATAGGCATCTGAACTTGAATGTAAATTTTTTTTTTTCCTACCTCCGCAGCCTCACTATTGCTATTAAAAGGATAACTATGGGGTCAGTGTTTTTCCCCATAGTTCTCCTTAGGGTCACGGGAGGACACAAACTAGCGTCCTCCCGTTACCCTAAGCTCAGTATACCGCGAGCTACAGCTCGCGGTATACTGAGACGCCGCACCTGGAGCGGATCCCGACGTAGATGATGGGATCCGCCCAGCTGCGTGAGTGACAGCTGGCTCTGCCTATCTAGAGGCAGAGCCAGCTGTACCCACCCCTCCCCCGTCCGTTCCGCCAGTCAGCGCTGGCAGATTGGAGCGGGGAGAGGGGAATCCAGCCCCTCCCCCTGTCACGGCAGAGAGCCGTGACAGGATCGAGAGGTGAGGGAACCCGGGATGTGTTCCCTCACCTCCCGATCTACTGAGACAGTCTCATTGTCAAAGGTCGGCTTAGAACTATGAGGTGAGTGGAAATCACTCATCTCATAGTTCTCCTTTAATGCCAACAATTACACAAGGAAAAAATGCAAACAAGATCTGCATAAAACATCAGTTGCTATATGCATTATATGCTCAGTGTGAATTGCCTATTATTTGCAGCAGCTGTAATTTCACTGGCATACTCAGAACTGGAACTCAGTACCTGTCATTGGAAATTCTTCCTCCCAATAAGCATGAAAATACACTGCCCAGCCAAAAAAAGTCACACACTCTAATAATTGGTTTAATAATACCTCATTTAGCTTTGATTACGGCATGCATTCGCCGTGGCATCGTTTTGATAAGTTTATGCAAACATCAACACGTATTTCCATTTTTCACCAAGATCATGTAGTGATGGGAGAGTTGGACCACCCCATAAAGTCCTCTCCAGCACATCCCAATGACTCTCAATGGGGTTAAGGTTTGGACTTTGTGGTGTTCAATCCTTGTGTGGCAATGATGTCTCATGCTCCCTGAACCACTCTATTACAATTTGAGCCCGATGAATCCAGGCATTGTCATCTTGGAATATGCCTATGCAATCAGGGAAGAGAAAATCCACTGACTGAATGATCCACTGAAAACCTGGTCATTCAGTATATTCAGCTGACCTCATCTTTGGAGCGGAACCTAGACTAATTATCCAGTCGAAGGCTCTGCCTCTTATCCATTTGCTTAGCTAAATCCAGGTGATTACTTTTTTTGCTGGGCAGTGTATATATGAGACAAGGAGAATACGGTGGGGGGTTTCAGAATGCTTCCCCTGCCTCAGAAGCAGGGGTGCTCAGATATTCAGACTACTAACAAAATGAACAGGGGCGAACACATGCACTGCTGCAATGCCTGGAAGAGAAACTGAAGAACAAAGTATGTAAGCTATACTCCCTCTATGCATTTCCTAAGTTAATTTTCCATTTTGAGCATGCCTTTATGCTACACCACTGAGTGGAATCTAGGAGGTATAGGAAATGCTATAACCCAGCCGACCTAGATAAGTAATGGAAAAGAAACAGGCAGAAAAAGAAATAAATAAAACAGTACCAAATCCCATGTGTTTCACCTCTATTGTTCCCTTGCCTTTTACACTAATTATATTAGCATTTCTACATATCCTCTTCATCAGAGGTAGCAGATAATTGTACTGGCATTTGTATACAGGTCATATGTATGTAATTTATCAAACTATGCCTCAATTAAGCATACTCATTTACAGCAGAAATCTACTCCACAACCCTAATGAATATACTCTTTCT
>NW_017307151.1:319813-334834 GCF_000935625.1 Nanorana parkeri
TTTTAGTTTTAGCACTTCCCATTATTATTGCTACATTTCCTTTTTTTCCTGGTTTTTCTCATGCTTAGTTACACTTGGCATGAAAATGATGTAAAATGGTAAACCATTTCTTCTCTATCATACGCTTCTCTACCTTTAGGCAAGTTTAGAGTATAAATAAGGATTTTGCTGGATTACATTTACCTTAATTGAAAACTGATCACAACAGCTTTATTAATAGGCAACACTGAGAATTTACACTTGCTAGGAAAAATGTCAAAATATCGATGTTGATCCTTAACAAATAAACCCCCATCTATGGCGTGTTGGAGGCTGTTACACCTGGTTTTGGGTGTTAGGCATATTGGATGTGACTGGTATAGACAGTGCTGCATATATTCCAAACAAATATGTTTACAGAACTTTATTCAACTATATTAAAGTACATGATTTGACACCTTTCAGTAACCAAAGTTAAAATTAACTTGAGCTAGCCTAAAAAGTGTCTGTGGCATGTACTTATAACCAGTAACAATAATGCAGTAGTGCCCATATTACAACTCTTCACAAGCAATTTGTGTGCATAAAAGCCCACTTATAAACGATAACCAAAACTAACTGACAGTAAAGAGATCTACTGTCAAGCCGGTATCTGCAGGTATTCAAGGGGGCACCAACAACTGTATGCCGAGTTGGCAGAAGTTAAACTGACCATATGCTGGTCAAAAATTAGAGCAGTGTGTGGCCCAGTTGCCACCCCTCAATTAAATAAGTTTGACTGAAAAATAAGCCATGTTTTTTTAAATTCCATAAGTTTGACTGAAAAATAAGCCATAAGCTGCTGTCACTGTTCAGGTATTCGGACAGTGGCATACCCACCACGGTCAGAATATAATAGCTTGGCAGGGGGATTGCACCATCCATGCTGCTAGCATGGATGGGGAATCAATAGTTTTATTTCACATTAAGCCCATGGGGCTAAACAAGAAAAAAGTCATAGTATATTGTCAGATTTAGAGATTCTAGTGCTAGTCTGTACATTGTCGCATGCTGTTGACAGCAAATCTCTACACATGAGAACTCAACCTTTTAATAAACTATTGTGGGTTCCTGAGTAACCCATTTCTAGTTATTCTTTCTTATTCTGTTTTCTGAACAAATTTGGCAGTAGATGACGCAAGACGTGAATACCTATGGAATTAAAATAATGCAGTGTTAAACGCAGCTGAGATATTGATTTGGGCCACTTACACAAATTTACAGGCTGTAAGCTTTGTTCAAGCTTCAGTTGGTTAACAAATAGGTCTGTCAGTAGACCTTGGTAATGCTACCACACAAGTGTGACTTAACCTCTACCCAAGTACAGAAAAAACACCACAAAGAGGGAAACACTGAATCACATTTCTCCTTGGAAAGACCGAAATAGCAGCCGTTCACAGATTGTTGATGTTGGATCAGTTCTGGAGTCTGGCTCTTAAAAAAGTTAACTTTATGAGTAGTAAACCACGGTTTCCCTCTAATAAGGTGAACAGAGTGGGGGAGGGTCTCAGGACCATTTTCAGGAAAATGATCCTGGAATACTGAAATAAAGAAAAAAAACTCAGAGCAAATAAAATCTTAACCCTTGCAGTGGGGCTACACATGCACTGCAAGGGTTAAGTGCTCGTTTTGTCTAAGGAGCTAAAATAAGTCACCCAAACTGTGATACTGGTTGGCTCCACGACCGGTCCCTTCAGCCTCGTTCCCCCCTCTGCTCCAGTGGTCTAAAGTCCAGTAAGTCATCACGTCCAATAGAGTCTAAGGAACATGAGAACACTGAGGGAGATTCCATCACTGGAGGGGAGGTTTAGCAAGGCTGAAGGGACCGTTCTAGGAGCCAGCAGGGATTGTGGTTCAGGTGAGTATAACTCGGTTGTTTTAGCTCCCTAGACAAAATGAGAACTTAACCTTTGCCGCATGGCGATAGCCCCACTGAAAGGGTTAAGATTTTATTTGGCCAGAGTTCTTTAAAAGGAAAATATGAATGGCTTAATCTAAGCCAAAATGGTGGGTTTTTTAGGGATCCAGTACTTTAATCATACTTGGACAGTATATGGTCATGGTAAAATGGGACTAAGGCAATCAAAAATCCCTCCAAATGAATCAGTGTATAGCAAAGTAAAGCCTTTTACTTCACATCACATATCCCAAAAAGTGACTTATTTCTGATTTTAGGACAGTGGGCAGAGTCATGCAAATCATTGCTTTGCAAAGCCATAGCTTCTGTTTAAAAGGCTTTACTGTCCTCATTGAAAAACCTTTATAAAGTGTATGTAAACCTTAACAATTATATCTGTTCAAACACTTCCTGTTCCTCTCTCGTATTGCTGTGGACTCCTACATTGTTCCCAGCTATCTGACGACTACAGGACCCCCTCCCCTCTATGTTATAGTAAAGGAGGATGGAGGGATATTATCACAGTCCTACTCTAGGGCAGTAACGTTGCATCTCTATAGATACAGTACAATAAGTGTTGTCACCTCAGGGCAGGAAGTGCATTACGGTCACAAAATTCAGGTGAAAATAAAAAGGAAAAAGCTTTAAATAAAGAAAACCTTAAATACATGACCGGTTCTCCAAAAAAAACTACACAAGGTGTTTTTTTCTAGAGCATTAGAAACATATACATCTTTAGTTCATAACAAAGTAAAAGTGCAATAACCCACAAACAGTTTTCTGTACAAAAAATTAAATTAAAGATTATTATTATAACTTCTGTGATGTGTAACTGTATATTAAAAGTGTATTTTTGCATATACATGGGTAAGATTATGCAAAAGATAAGGAAATGACTGACTAGGATGTGAACATACACAATGCTTCACAAAAAATACAGATAACAAAAAGGATATCCTTTTCTTTAACACCTAAATATTATGACAGCTTTGATGAGATTTCCTAGTACATAACAATATAGGAAATGTTTAATGTTTCCTACGGGAAGTTTCAGGACATTGTCTAATATAACAGTTCCAGAAATCCAGCTAAGAAACTATACAAGTTCCTTTCACCTATTAAATAAATCTATTAAAAACTACCAGAAAGACTGTAGGTTACAGGATACCTGCTAATGCATATTGGATGCCAATGTATAGGCATTCAGTAATTCTTCATTAGTCAAGTACAAAGTTCTTTTCTGGTCATCACCAATCCAATCTGTAGACTGAAGTGACAATAAAGTAGAGCTACACTTACATTTTAACTTAAAGCTCAACTAACATTCTTGCTGAACAAGAAACAATCCAGAAAGCACGGCTTCTAGCCCCTTCAAGGTTGATGATGTGACTAGAGGCCTAGGCATTAGGTCAAAAGATCTCCGATATTGAAGATGATCAGTGCTCAGATCTGGTAGTCTTCCTCTTCAGGAGAAATGGGAAGAACAAATGCTTTGGGTCAGATGATCAGATCATGAGGAAGGTAGCAGTAGTGTTTTCTTAAAGTGACACTAAACTTAAACGTTAAATCTTACAAATCCATTCAAGTACCCTATTATCAAAAATGTTGCTCGTTTGTGTGTCACCCGACTGTAGATCTTCAGATTATACCTGAATTCATGCAGACATTGTCCTTCTGGAGAGTGGCTACTTTTGCTCCTCATGGTCCCTGTGTGTGTTGTAAAATAGCCACCAATCCAAGCTCGCTCCAATGATGGACTACAATGTCACACTTAAGTTTTCTAATTTGTATCGAGATTGCAGTCCATCACAGGAGCGAGCTTGGAGTGGTGACTACTTTACAACACACACAGAGATCATGGGGAACTAAAGTATCCACCCTCAAGAACGACAGTGCCAGCATGAATTCAGAGATGGTTTGAGGATCTACAGGTGAGTGATGCACAAATAAGCTCCATTTTTGTTAGCAGTTAAGGTACTTGAATGTATTTTTAAAATGTATCTCCTGAGTTTAGTGTCACTTAAAGAAACCATGGGTAGTTCAGCGCATCCATTATTCTTTATCGAAACAGCAAGATTGTATACATAACTAAAAGCAGCTTAACTTTCTAGATAGAATGGGGATGAGTTAGAAACGGTCAGGTTTTTTATAGATGTCAGCATCCCAAATAAGTAGTTTTCCCTTGAAATTCCAACCCGCACAGAAAGAGAGGAAATCTCTCCAAAAGGAACTTAAGAATCCTTAGGATCAGGGCAAGTTTGTATGATGACCTGAAAAAGACACTTTGGAAATCCTGAGTATACAGGTCAAATAAAGTAGCAGTGCTTCAGATCCCAAAACTCCAACACAATATTTTTTTTTAATCTTAAAGCGGACCTTTACCGATATCTTTAAAAATAACACACACCTTTATAAAATGTTTAGTAATGACAATCTACAAACACATACTTCTAGATAATTGCAGGCTTTGTATTCTTTGCATACCTTATTTGTCTTTTCTACCCCAGTCTTCTGACAGTGGCCATGTTTACTAAGGGCATATTACTAGCGCTCCTTTTACTTCCTTGATTTCTGGCACATGTAACTAGACATTTGACTAGGACATGTGACCATGCACATCTCAAGGGAGGAAAATGCCTTTCCCTGATATGTCGTGAGATTACAGATGAGATTTTCCAAAGCAGGAATAAAATGCTCTGCAAGTATTTAAAAATCACAGCATTTTACACCTGACATGTATTTTATTAATCATCATACATTAGAGGGATGCATTGGTAGAATTTGATTTTGGAGTGTGAAGGTCCGCTTTAATGTACAATTTTTCTTTTCTATTTATAAAAGGAAAACATTCACCCAATAACAGTCCTCAGGATTTAAGAAGAAATTCTGCAGCGTTCTACATAGAAACATATGGAAGTGCCAGCAGTAAGTCGAGGCCTTCTTAGAAGCCCCACCACCATGTCAGTGTAGGTGGAGGATGCCTAGCAAATATGCTTGGAGAACACAATACTAAAAGGACTCAATGAGGGGGGCATCTCATCATAAAGCCCCGCCGGGAAGTAAAGCTCTAGTGTGATTATTAAAACACAACGTTATACCCAATTATGTACAGTATTGTTACCGGTTATATAAAGTTTGCCTTTTTTAAGAGAATGCTTTATTTTCTACATTTAAAGGCTTTTTCCTTGACACCTTTATTCATTTTTAAAAAACCCCACAAAAGAGTCCTCTTATTATGTATATTACTTCTTTTGCGATGTATATTGTACAATAAATTATTAAAATGGTAGTCTTCAAACATTAGATATTCTTCTGTGTATTGGGTCAAAACCCTTTAACAGTAATCGGCTCACTTTGATAAACTTTAACAGGAGTACAGATAATAGCTAGGATAGGGCATTACAATAAAGCTCACAAGTGTCAAAACGCGAGTCACCTCATTAAAGAAAGTTGCACATTTTAGGAGTCATCAACACTTATGCCCCCAATACACATCACATGAAGAACTCTTGTGAACGCAGATGGTGCTACAATTACCGCTTTTCAGGCCTTAGGAATAATAACATTCGACTTTTTAATCACAAGGTACTGCACAATCTGTGCATGTGGGAAAAACAAAAACAACGCAGAGATGTAACTTTATCAAATGCAAGTGTGACATTTGACTTTAAAATAGGAATTAATGCATTAAAAAACCTGCAGAAAGCAACAAGAAAACATCCTAATTTGGGAAGCGATAAGGACGGTAGCTTAGATAAGACTTCCAATAGACGCTGAACACTAGCAAACGTGTTGATACCGCATCCTTAACTTAACTCCCACATTTTGACATGATCAGATTATGAGAAGCATTATGAAGATGGTTTATATTTTACAATAAATCTTTCCCAGCCTCATTCGATCCCTCTGGAATTATTGCTTCCAGCCACTTTGAGCAGGAGCGAGACAAGAATCTAGACTGTAACATTGTCACATCACGGAGACTGCAATTAACCTCTTCAGTTCTAGATGCATAGGAAAAACTCAAATAAGGCAGCTAACCAAATTACATGTAGGCTAGATATGGCAATGTGCATTAAAAAAACATAAAATATGTAATTCTGTGATTTTCTTGATTCTACGGAATTGTACATCTTGAAGTGAACTGTTTATTAGATTTGCATTTCATTTTGCTTTAATACAATTTAGAAATGATGCATGAATGGCTGTCTGAAATAATGTCCACTTGCATCAACAGCTGATAAGACACATTCATGTATTTGGAGGTTCAAGAGCTGTGCACTTATACAGAGGGATGTGAATAGCTCTAAAAACATCCTTGTGGATATAACTTGAGACGCTTTAGGCATTTTACCAAACGCAGTGCTGTAGTTGACCAAACTGCTATGATAGTCATATGTACCAACACGGTCAGCTGCTCATCTATGAGCTGTAAAAGGAAGCCAAAAGTCAGAATGGAGAAAATGAACTAGTCAATTTATTGACAATCTGGGATTTTTATTCTTTGAAGACAAAATAGATAAAATGACCATGTTTCATGGAATTATACTCCCTTCATCAGGGCTTTAAGGTTGTGTCTGTGGTAATGTGTTAAGACACAGTCAGAGCTGCTGCAGAGGCATAGCAAAGCTTGACTAGTACAAAAGCAAGTGAGATGACTATACTAACCATGTAATTTAGCTACTATGAGAGTTGCCATAAACAGATATACACTCACCGGCCACTTTATTAGGTACACCTGTTCAATTACTTGGAAACACAAATTGCTAATCAGCCAATCACATGGCAGCAACTCAATGCATTTAGGCCTCTAGATGTGGTGAAGCATCAGAAGGGAGAAGAAAGGGGATTTAAGTGACTTTGAATATGGCATGGTTGTTGGTGCCAGACGGGCTGGTCTGAGTATTTCAAAAACTGCAGATCTACTGGGATTTTCACACAACCATCTCTAGGGTTTATAGAGAATGGTCCGAAAAAGAGAAAATATCAAGTGAGCAGCAGTTGTGTGGGCGAAAATGCCTTGTTGATGTCAAGAGGTCAGAGGAAAATGGGCAGACTGGTACGAGATGATAGAAAGGCAACAGTAACTCAAATAATCACTCATTACAACCAATGTATGCAGAATACCATCTCAATGCACAACACATCGCGCCTTGAATCAGATGGGCTACAGTAGCAGAAGACTACACCGGGTACCACTCCTGTCAGCTAAGAACAGGAAAGGGAGGCTACAATTCGAACAGGATCACCAAAATTGGACTGTAGAAGATTGGAAAAATGTTGCCTGGTCTGAGGAGTCTCAATTTCAGCTGCAACATTCAGATAGTAGGGTCAGAATTTGTCGTAAACAACATAAAAGCATGGATCCATCCTGCCTTGTATAAACGGTTCAGGGTGGTGGTGTAACGCTGTGGGTGATATTTTCTTGGCACACATAAGGCCCGTAATGCTATCATGTCAATATGGACCTAAATCTCCGAGGAATGTTTCCAACACCTTGTTGAATTTGTGCCATGAAGAATTAAGGCAGTTCTGAAAGCAAAAGGGGATCCAACCAGGTACTAGCAAGGTGTACCTAATAAAGTGGCTGGTGAGTGTATATATTCCCTGAAAACAAGGGAGTTAGCTACCATTCCTTGCACTACTTACAGAAGTGTCAGGACCTGCTGTTATCCTCTCCAATGCTGACTGTATCTTATGGACAGTAGTTTGTCCGCCATTGTCTAGCAAGTTGGAAACTTTCCTGTCCACGTGTGACAACAAGCACTGGTGACTGCAAAAGGGAGCTTGTTACTAGCCTGTTGCTTATTAAAAATGGACCAATAACTGAAAGCTATGCTTAAAACTTTAAGCTGTGCTTGCTTTTATTAATCTGTCTATGGCCAGCCTAAAGCTGAATATACACGGCTCCAACTTAAACCAAATCAGCCAAAATTTGACAACTGGGCGGCCCTGCAAGCACCACCCAAATGAGCCAAATGGAAAATTATCAGATGCAGTCATGTCTATGGATAGCTTTAATCTTTGTTGTGCTGTAAACATCCAGTACCCTAATATTATTAGCATAGTTCAGGAAAACTGACAGAATTAATAGATATTGCAATTCCAGAGCATGTCCTTTAAGTAGCCTTATCCCTGTCGCCCGAGACAAAAAAAAAAAAAGTTAACCTGATTACTTTTCGTGTCTGTCTGTCTGTGTACTTGACACACAATGTCTGGCATTCTCCTATGGTCTGTTTCCATTCCTCTTTGCTGTAGAGTAGCTATTCCCAAATATTACTAGAGGGCTCTGCTGGAAAATCATAAGGAATCCAAGCTGGGATGGAGGTGCATGTACCAATTGCAGCTGAAACAGCCATGATTAGACTTGGGCAAAAAATTTAATATTTAGTTTTAAATTATTTTGATTGTGCATGTTTACTTCTTAATAGACTGTATGCTGCTCTAATTTACTTTTAATATAAGATATGTTGCTCTTTAATTTAGCTTAGTGTACTTTATCAGAGTCTGATTCTTTAGTGAGACAGCGGTCATCTGAAGTCTGACAGTTCATGTCCTATCTAATGCTAAGCATAGTGTTAAGCATGCTAAGCATAGTGTGTCCCAGCTCCAAAGAGTATATTACATAGTATAATAACAGAGCCTCACAATAATAAAATCATTAAACAAAATAAGCACTCTATTACTTGACACTACTAGGCTGACTTAAGGGCTGGGAGACAGTGAGTGAGATCAGACAGACAGGGTAGCAACCAATGGTATTATCAAGGAAACAGGGATTTATTTACAAAAGTATTTTGTTCAAATCGTTAATTGTGACCGTTAATAATATTCCAGAAATCATTTCCTGCCATGCATTATTTACAGCCGTGGGCGGCATATTATTAACGGTCACAATTAACCATTACAAATACTTTGTAAATAAATGCCGGTTTCCTCGTTAATCTCGTCTGTGCGCAAACGCAGATACTGGGTCGGCGTTCTCGACAGAACACAGGAGCTAAAATTTTAAACTGAAGCGGCTGCCTGAGGTCCTGCGCATCCTGGGGACCTCGGCAGCCTTCCTGTTAACCATGCGGTGCCATGGTGGTGGGGGGTTGGGGGAGGGGGCCTTCATGGTTTCTTGTATCGGGGCCCTGAAGGTTCTAGTTACACCACTGGTAGCAACTATCAGATGTAAGGTGATCTCTAAACCCTGACCCTCAAGCTGAACAGTATAACAAAATAAGCTACATAAAAGTAAAGCTCAGTGCACAAAGATCTGGTGTGTAGCTGCACTTGGACCTGTCAAGCTCAGTTATAAATGCATGTTCCTAGATGGTACCATCAAAGCAAAATTCCAAAATAAAAAAGCTGGGTATGAGAAATGTGATAAAACAGGGTCCTCATCAAACCAGCCAAGCACCTTCCCCCTCAGCCATTTATGCTAGAGACAAATGTGGTAAGGAGCATCCCATTATCCTGCCCATATTGTATTTGGGTACTAAAGGCCACTGTGCTGACTTCAAAGACTTGACTGGGAGGGGGAGAAAAAGAGAATCAGGAACAATAACTGAATCTTCCCGACAAGATGCACATCAAAAGATCCTGTGCTGAAAACTAGAATCTGGGGGGGTCCTTTAATTGCCATCCACAACCACCATGTCGTGCCGCGAAAGAGAAGGAAGATGTAATAAAAATAAATAGGGAAAAGGAGTTTTTCAAGGCCAGAGGATACTCCTGCAGGCCTAGTTCTGTGATACATACTCACACTTGGGCTGATTTATTTAGTAATCTCTAAAATTAACCTCTTCCACACTCTACAGCATATTGAAATTCCCTCCGGACACACAAGTATTTACAAAAAAAGATACATCTATATAAATCTATAGATCTATAGATATATCTATAGATATATAGATATATATCTATAGATATATAGTTATACACATGTACATACATACATACACACACACACACCATGTTCAAAGAGCTATTGTAAACTGGATGGGATTTTGGCATGGCTTCTGGTATTAGGGTTCATAGATACGGGTGCCATTTAATGGCCTTTTCTGAGAAATGCCTAACAACATACCTGTGTCAATTAAGTAAGCATCCACGCATGGGCACAAGAACACTTACTGAAGTAAGTGTTCATGTGTACATACAGACGCCTTGCATCGATAAAATTCCGCTACAAGATATCTTGGACTCCTGGCTGCTCATAATGCAAGTCAATGAGATGGTTGAATAAATGACCAGAAAATGCCCACACATGCTTCTATCTCTTCCTATGAAATCTGTGATGTTTCCAGAACTTAATTTTGGCTGGGCCAGGTTTCACTCTGCCATCAGCACAGCTTGAGTCTATTTAAAACCATATAGGTAATGAGAAGCTTTACCAGCATTTTTTTTTAAATGCCAATAAGTTAGCCTCATTTTAGCAAGCTAGATTTCTATGCCCGTGCCTCAATGACTACGTAGGCTCATGCATCACATCCTGTGGCCTTCAGTATCAGTCTGTTCTTATTTAATAAAGAGCAATTATTGGAAGTTAATTCTTTACGCAGATTGTAACGACCAATCAGAACCTATCTTGGACTAGTATGATATTAGCATAGTAAAGTTTAATTTTGTAGTTTTGTTTTAGGAGTTAGCTATTTAACTATGGCGGTTTGCCCTTCTAGACTATGGCTCTTATTCATGTACGCTACTTTTCATGCATATTGGCTATCATTCCACCAGGGGGTATATTATCTCTGTCAGCTCACAATGCCTACCTTAACAGTACCTGGAGATGCAGAACAACAAAGACTTGAATGGTGAAAAAAAACTCCATTACAAGCTGAATACATAATTTCTAAGGTTAACCTTACATCTACTACTTGTTTATGTGCTTGTAAAGATGGTGTACAAAACACTGCAAACTAGAGGGTGCCAAATATTTTTTTTTAAAGTGGATCCATGGGCATAAAACAAAAAATTGTATACAAGTATATTGTGCAATATTTTGCTTTATAACTTTTTAATAAATGGTCCGGAAAGCAATAAGGCACTGGAACAGGGAATAGTGATCCCTAGTATACACTATTGTGCAATAGTAAATAAATGGAATAAATCTCAGGAGGTTGACAAATCATATGATTTGGGAAAGACAATTTAACTAAGCTGAGCTGCATGCTACCGGTTAAGAACAGGTTAAGAATCCTATTTTCTGTGTTTTCCAAGCAGAAAAACAAATATCAGTTCCTGGGGTCCTACTCTTTGCAGCCTCCCTGTGCATTCACTAAGCTTGCTGCAGCCTACAGAACAGCCATTTCTGGCAGAGGCTTAGACAAGCCTAGCAGGACTGCTGCAGGCAGTGCCCCAGGAGCTGCTTTGGGATGGAGAAATCTGGCTACCTGCGGCTGCTCTTTGTTTGCAAGATTCCCCCGTTGAAGAAGGGGGGAAAAAAATATACATTAAAAAAAAAAAAAAAAACTTCAAATGCACACAGGGGCCTAGATCCGTGAAGCAGTAGATCAAACCTGTGCCAGGCTGTTTGTGCACAGCAGCAATAGAATAAAGCTTTTTCCAGTGAGGGGACTTAAACAGGAGGATGAGGAAACATCAAACACCCCTTACCCTTTCTATAGGCAAAATGCGCTATAGGGAGATATTACAATGCAGGCTACTTCTCTCCACAGCGATTAAATTATTCCAGTATCATAAAAACAAGCACTTTTTTGGTTAACTGGACAAATGGCAGTAACAATATAAATTATCCTTTAAATAAATTGGCTGAGCACATTCACTACACGCACATCACGAAAACATTACATTACAATAAATTGATTGCTAACAGTGGCAAGTGTTACCCTTATCAATCTGCAATAAAATATTGCAACAAAATAAACATATAAAACTCAGCATGTGCTTAACTGATGCTTTTCATCTTGAATTCTATGGGATAAATAAAAGGTGGCCATACATTTTCAGCAAGACTGCACACTAAACCTGCCAAAAGCCCAAATCACCTGGATATCAAGCAGGCAGGGAGGAAAACCTCCATGTGAAATGACAGCATCTGCCTGCCCAAGCTTCCTAGTTTTCCAGAGAACACTAAAGCTCAGAATGGGTGTCAATAGGTAAACATCCAGAACCAGACTTGGCCATCAGGGACCATCCACATCTATGGGGTTGATATGTTGAATCATCCTCCCAGCTGTACTCTGGGTAAATGCTGTTTGCACAGCATTCCCGCCACTGGGCTCCATCTAGTGGTGGGAATGCTGTGCAAAAGGCATTTGCCCAGCATTTGGCTGGGCAAATAATTTCTAAATAATTCCCTAAATGTTTTCCCAGGTACAGTGTGTGTGTTTTATCCCAGAAGATTGCAATAAAGTCAAACTGTAGATTAAAACGTAGCTAAACCTTCAGTTGAAAGCTCAGTTCACAACAGCAGCGTTCACTACTGTGTGGCTGCTAGTATGCACTGTGCTGATTTCAGTGCATCAGTTTTTCTTCTTTTCTTCGAGCTTAATGGAAATGTCAAAGTGACATTGTATTCAGTCCTATTCACCCCAGTGTACTGCGAAAAAAAAAAAAAATGACCATAAACTTGTAAAACTGAGGGGTGCCACTGGGGCCATACATTGCTTGAGTCCTGCTGGCTTTGCCGAAATTTGAGCAGTGCACAGCTAGCTTTAGTAAAAGTAGTGCCTTTGCATATAACAGCTTATCAAATGCCAGATTTCATTATCCCTCTACCTCTGGTATAAAAACTGGCTGTGAATGCTGATTGGTTTCCATGGGCAACAGTTATTGTCAAAGTAGAGAACCACTTGCATTGTACATTGCTGGTCACTAGCCAGTAAACCAGAATATTTAAATGAAATGCTAATGTGCCAAACTAAAAAAAATTACAATTATTAGTTGTGGGTAGGATTGTCTTTCATTCTATGTAGAGTTAATTACCATCCATAAAGTAAGTACATTTATGGACAATAATTAGGATAAATAAACAAACTATTAAATGCCAATTTATTTCTTGTGCAAATCACTTATAACAGCAAACTTGAAGTGGGTAGTTTCTTTTTTTTTTTTAATGGCATGGCAAATCACAGAGGAATTGTACTGCTAATTACCTAGGAAGACAGTTACAATACCACAATATGCACTTTCCATGGTTAAAAAAAAAAAAGCTATTCTACTGCAGAAAAAAAGAAACATTAACATTCACTTTTTTTATTACGGAATTCATCAGCCACAAGGTAGCTATTGTTTTTGTAATCAGTTATTGTAAGATATATATGAGCAAATTGTTACAAATACAGACTAGATTTTGATGAGAAATGGAACACGATTTTTTGAAACAAAACCAATCTTGCATCAATAATTCATCTGTCATTAGATAGGAATCACTCCAGACTTGCGAGTGTTGATCTGTAAATGAAAACACGACCAAAGATGAGGATTGCCAAAATCAGATTGACCAGAAAGTTTGCTGGCCAAGCCAAACTTTCAGGTTTTCCAGCAAATAAAGGAAACTATCAAACTGGCTGCTTGCGACTATCCACTCCATTGAAGATAAGAGCAGACATGGCTTCAAAACCTAAGAAGTCTGCTGAGACGGAAGCAAGGCCCAGTTGTTTGCAGAGGTCTATGGCATGCTGGGAAATTTCAAGTATCAAATCAAGGATCATGAAAACACAGTGTACATACTCTGTGGCTTTTCATGGACTGTTAACTGTTGAAATTTCTGCCAAGAAATCACAGACAAGTGATAAGGTGAACAACAGAAGGAACTATAAACAGTTGGCAAGACACTTTCAGGTATGTTTCATTTCTGTTCGGAGACATAACTTGTGTAAATATGTGCAGATGAAATGTCCACTTTAAAAAACACAAATTTTATATATGGATAGATAAACATACAGGAGTGAAGCCAGCTTTACTAGGAAGTTCAGAATGATTTCTCAACTTCACACGGAGTGCGTGATGTGGATAAGAGAGCAGGAGCTATTCAGCAGAGCAAAGCAGCATTGTCATAAGTAGCATCATATACACAGCTCCCTAACCTTGCTTCTTTTACAATTTTGATTCTCTTGTATTGTCTGTGTCCCCTGGCATGAATTCTTTTGCCCAAACGCAGGGAACTTGCCTTTTTATCTCCTGCCGCAGGATGTGCAGTGAGCAACCTAAACTCCTAGGACAGCTGGGCTGAAAATTAGAAGGAAAAATAATTGCTTGGGAGAACAATCTAGTTCTGCTACTTTGATTCAATCAATTACCATTATCTTTTGTTCCAGCTTTCATTGCTCTCCCCCGAATTGGTTGTGTTAAACTTTACTTTGCTGTCAAATATCTGGCTGGGACAAGCGTCCACCACTCTTCTTGCCGCGGCCCTTATCACTTGTTCCCAGTCAGTGCTGGCCCGAACCAGCCTTTCAGCCCTCACATTTTATCTGCTCACACAGATTTCGGCCTGGCAGAGCTACCAGCCAAGCGTCTGCTGAGCAATCCCTGGAAACACTGCTGTGCTACTCCCACAATCCACTGGGAGTTCATTACTCAGAGATGGTTCTCCCACTATGTACGAAGTCCCACCATCCACCTTCCCCCCCTCCCTCAACCATAAAAAGCAGCTATTATAACAAACAGATATTAATCTAAATTTGTGTTTTTGTTTTCTAACGCATTTGTTGATTGTACAGAAACTTTGCAAGCCCTCAAGAATTCCACAGGAGAGGCTGAACAGCTCCAGTAAATTTTCTGTTATATTATCTTTCTGGTAAAGCCCTTCCCGGGCTCAGGTCCCAGAAGGTTCTGCTATCACAGCGACAGAGCAAAATCAATGAGCCCTCACCTACTGACATTTTTACATAGTTTTTGGATTTAGTATTCGGCCCAAAACACAATCAAATCTTCTGCCAGGCAAATAACAGGCACTTAGCTGGTCTACTTTTAGATGTACAAAGGGAAAAAAAATGCAAGCACCCAAGGGAGGCCAGAGAGACAGCGGTGACGTCAGGGGTAATTGGGTGTCTGAAAGAGACTGCCAGCAGCTGGCCTGGACCCCCAGGGAACGGCTCACTGAGCCAAGCTGCAACTCTAATAAAGGAAAAGCACATTCTAGAAAGGGCATC
>NW_017307151.1:334861-346941 GCF_000935625.1 Nanorana parkeri
AAAAGAGATATCCAAGCATACATACACAAACAAAAGAAAAAGATAAAAGGTAGTGCAAAAGGTATGATAAATAATAGCCCCTAATAAAGACAGACTGCACATATATACTAACTCATACACACACACACAGACACACAAAATACTGTGTGCACATGCTGCTCACACATCTGTTTCTAGTTACAATCTTGGGTGGGTTCTTCCAAGCAAGTTATTAAAATGAGCTCTCCTGTCTCCTCATTACCCACAGCCAACCAATAAAAATGGGACGAGGAAGAGAAGGATAGACAGGGAAAAATGTATATAGAGATTGAGGGCCCAACTGCAGGTGTGGTTTTCCATGATATCGCTCTGAAAACTCTTACAATATGAAACCTTCCAGCTGCTCATGGCAGTACGTAGTCTTTGGTTACAGTGGCAAGAAGTAAACTGTTGGCGATTTCAAGGCAATTTTTATTGTGCATCTCTGAAAATCGTCTATGTCCTTTAGCTCTTGATTTCGGGGGAAAATTGTTTCTTTCTCACAATGGAAAGCTAGCCATACGAGCAACATTCAGATTATACAATTTTCTTTAAATTTATCAACAGTTATGTAGTGCAACAGGCAAACATACTTCGGATAAATAGAGTAGCTTGTTGAAGAAAGCCCACTATATAGTGTGATGTGTAGTGGTGACCAAATAGAAATATGCATTTGGATTTGTGATGAACAAAAAAACTGTTCAAACCAAGCAAACTACAAAAAAATTGTGCCTGGATTACACAATTTCTGCCAGATCAGACAGATCCGGTGCAGACATTCAGATTAATAATAATAATAATAATAATAATTAAAAAAATTGAGAACCAGCAATTCTTACGTTACAAATAATTTGAAACTTTTAGAACTCATAACATCCTAAATATTCCAATTTCCTATTCTATGGATGGATAAACAGACATGTTTTACATATACATTACAGATATGTTCACATTCCAATGCTACAAAAAGAACATTGTGGCTCTCCAAAAATTCAACCAGTATCTCCAGTCACTTCCTACAAAGGCCACAACCAGACAACTGATTTGTAAAATGTAGAATAAAGCCCCCCTTAAAGCTATGAGCCCCATGGTAGCAGACAGATTTCCTTTATTATTATACCGGTACTACATATGGGCATTCTCTTTGTACCACCTATGCATTATTTCTTCACCGTTGCTGTTAGCCAGATAAATAGCTTCAATACCACAGTGCACAATACCTTAGTTCTAAGTCATGTCTAGAAGTTTAGAAGCACTCATAAAACGCCACCTGAATCTATAGCATAGTGCAATAAAGCAAAAATTGGTATTTAATAATAAAAACACAGGACCCTACAAATAATCTGTTGACACACTTCACCCAGCCTTGCTCAGATGAATTGATGGCAGCACCCTTCCCATTATTGAGAAAAAGGGAGTAAATGTGGTCATGTGGCCACTTGAAAGAATTAAGGTATTTGCAACAATTTTGCACAGGACTGGTAGAATTAAATGTTGGTACTGTTTATTTTGTACGTGCACCACTGCTTCTTACTCCGTCAAAGACACCATCAAAATACAAAGTGTTTGCTGGTGTCTGTACCTAGCGGGAGTGGTGAAGCCACTGCTCCATCTTCGGACAGTGCTGAGGCCTAGTGATTGGCAGCTAGAACCGTGCACAGTCACATGAGAGGTCACATGCTTCCATGCCATTGGAAGGAGCAGGTATGTTGCACTGGCTAAGTTACAGGCAGGAGTGGCAGAGGATCACTGGAGAGGAAAGCATGAGTTGGTAAGCGGAGCCTTTTCCCAAACATTGTCACTTTCCCCTAAATAGGCAAAATTACTGTCTCTAATACACATACAGTAAAGAACTGCAACACACTAGACATAGGTGCATAGGAGCATTATCGCTTCCTCTTTATAGCATTATTTTAAATAAATAAAGCCCCTGAGAGCTTATTCAGGCTATTGAGAAACGTGTCAACATATGCCTCCAAGTGTGGCGGTGTGCCATTCATTGTAAATAGCACCCCGATGCAGTATATAGGATCAGGCAACACACCCATCATGCAGCACATCAAAATGCACATGCTTTGAGTTGTGGCATTATGCATTTTCTTTTATTATTTAATTACTGTCACCAGGGGATGACAAGCCCACTTTTGACAGTACATACCCCAACAGGCAGGTGCTCCGGAGAAATATCAGAGGGTCTAATCAAACCGCTGATGTTTGCCTTTGAGCTGGAGAAAGATTGAGGACACAGTCCTCAATATCCTACTCTGCTGCCACTGAGCATTCAGAAACACTAAACTCGGAAATACTCAGCATTGAGCACTTCCAAGTTCAATTAGAAAATGGGAGACACTAGTGAAAAAGACATGTTCACTGGGATTCTAAAAGAAAGCTGGCAACGAGATTGACATGAAGACAGGATGCCGGTCTCATTGAAGGCAATGGCTGGGGATTCACAGCAAAGGAATGGGAGCAGGGAAAACAATGAAGGAGTGCTGGGTCGACAATGGGGGACTGGAATCAAAGAGCGGGGCCTCCACATTTTTAAATGAATGGCAGTGATCAGCAGCTAGTCTCAGCTATAGCTCTGTTATAAGTTAATCATCAATACAGCGCCCATGAGTGTAAGACTAAGGGAATGCAGCCACCATAATGGATGCTGACACGGTGTGGGGAAAATTCTGATCCGCTGTAACGGTTACTTTGGCAGCAGTGAAAAGGTTAAATAACTCCAGGCATTAACAAAGTTAACTGCTCGTTTTGGTCTAGGACGCTGGACTAAAGAAAATATACTCAACCCCTGCAGTGGGTAGCTCCAGGTTTATTCATGGGGTTCTTCTTTAAAATCACACCCACGTTGTACATCTTATGCAGAGAAGTTAGGGACTGTGCAAGTTTGCTATTGTTTACTGTGCGGTTCTGAAAAACGCATCAAGATCTGGGCCTGCTGCAGCTAAACATACCCAACCACTGACATTTGTCCAGAATGTGTGATAATTCCTAGGTCAGAGGGCACTAGCAGACATTAACAACCCTGGACTGACAAATCTTATGTAAAAGTTGCAAACAGCTGTGTTTATACTAAAAGCCTAATGCTATTTTTTTTCCCCTTGATTAAGCAGTAGTCAAGTAAAAACTGCTTATGAAATTTGAGCGAGAAGTCAGAATAGTTTAAAAAAAAAGGATTCAGTGGTCAGGCTTTGTCTATATATCTGGCCACTCTCAAATAACTATGGCCACCATCCTCAACTCTAATATGCAATTTTGTCCTTTATAACTGTTTTGTTAGTAAAATACATGTGCACATAACATAATGGGACACATAGGGGCCATATAATCACTGGAGGAAAAGAAAAGTGTAGATACACAGCAACCTGACAAGTGGTATGAGCATTTCCCCCAATTAATAGGTAGTTCCTTAAAGGGTCCACCCAAAAGCGATGTGGCATTAATAGGTGTCTGGTATGTCAAGTCATCCACTGACTTCATGGGAACTCCAGCAGTGAGACTGCTCTGCCCACTATAGTATTTTGGGTTTTCCCAAGCACTTTGGTGTAGCCCCACTCCTTCTGTTACATTGGCCATAGTAAAAAATGTGTTTGTTACCTCTCTCAAAATGGTCACATGAGATGTGCAGGCTTATAAGCACAAGCTCCCAGATCACAACAAAACTGAGTGATATAAGCAGCCATGGGGTGGTTTACCATTCAAAAAATCTACCAAATGCCTAAATAATCATTTTTTTGTGGCCTGACTTTCTTTTTTCTAATATCATTGTAGCTGCTGTCAAACAAATTCAGATATTAGCAGCAAAACTATATCTGTTCCTGTTGGAGTTGGGCTTTATTGTATTTGTTGCTTACCCATGTAAGAATACCCCATCTACAGTGTGACTACTGCAATTTAGTGATCCAATGTTAGGATCCATTGTAGAACACCATCTGACTTACAGATTGCTTGTCAATTCTGCTAGATCGTTTTTCTTACCACTTTAACAGACCAACAACACTGTTAAAGGAAACCTCAGTTTTCTTATTTTGGGGAAAAAAGAGGTTTAAAACCAAATGAATAAAAACTGACTATTGTAAGCACCCTGGGCAGAGTTATTACCGTTTGCCCCCAACGGCTGTAACTGGCACTTTTTTTTCTGCACAGCGTGGTCTGCATGTAAATGTGAAGAAAACATAAATAAAAGGCATGTGAAATAAAAATAAATACATTTGTATATTGAATACTACCATGATAGGTATGAGCACTATACAGTTACCAGAATACAGTAATTATATTGGTCCTTTAAATGGGAGCTCTGGCTGTTGTCATTACCAGTCTTCTGCCCACTGACACAGAGGAGTTTTCATCCATGGATTAGGAGCCAAAAATTGCTCAATAGTTGAATACTTCATTTTTTGGAGTGGTTTTTGTAAACAGTGGCAAATTTAAAAGGTTGCTTTAAAATCACCCTTTAGCTCCAGTCTGGGAGTTTTTAATACGGATCTTCATGGGAGTGCTTACTGTAGCTCTAAGCAAACTTCAGGTCGCGCCGATACTTGCTGAAAACCTGCTAGAAGCTTGTATAAAGCTACAGCCTGCACAGCCAATAAGATCTGGAATGAACACTTGCAGACAGCAGCTGTAGGCTGCTTTCAAGTCTTCAAGAAAACCGCTTTAAACTTTTTTCATTCTTTGTAAATGCTTGCTTTGCATTATGCTCTTCAAAATAGAGAGTACCAGTCTGCGTGTACCAGTATCTTAATTTTTCGGCATAGAGTCACTATAAACATACACAAAATATTTTTTTGAGGCATTTCATCAGAATTATATCTTTTTAGACAGGCTCTCTGGGGCTAGGTCCAAATGACCCACTTGCTGGAAAAAGGTGCCATTTCTCTTTGCTGGCATCCTCCAAAAACAGAACAATGGCAGGCATCTGGGAATAAACTCGATCTATAATTTGTGGAATGGAAACAGTATGGTGCATTGATTCCAAAAGAGAATACAGCAGCTTAATAACATAACACACTGAACTAGAATATTACCTTTGATTCAAAGGAACATTGAACTTCTGCATTAGAGGGATTAGATCTGCCAGCTTCCTGGTGTTCATCCAGCAAAGAGTTAATATTGACATTCAGCATATATGCAACATCCATATAATGTGGCTTTCATCTCCTGATTAAGCCAAACATCTTCTGCACCAGGGGAACCATATAAACAGATAAATAACAGGCTATATGTGGAAATACATATATTTTTCAGTCTTGGTTGGTTTACAAAATGCATTTTTAGGAGGCAGCTAAAAAACATACACCATTTTGTCCTTTGGCAAATTCTTCTCATTCAGTCTTGCATGAAGGAAAGAGAGAAAGAGAGAAAATCTCCCCGCAGAGTTTTTCCTCCTTTTCCTGGTGTGTATCTGGGACCCTGCCGTGCTCTGGGTAATTTCCAGTTCCTCAGAATTCAGGTATTAATAAAGAACCCATGGGGACATCCAACAATATAACCCTACATTTTCAGGCATTATGAAAGGAAAGCCCCAGGGGTCTGTGGCTCAAATTTCTGAAATGTAGGCATTGTAAAAGGGACCCCAGGGGATCCCTGCAATAGAAATCTGCTGAATTCAAAGCATTTTCGGAGTCCTGGTGGGAGTCATTACTCCCACTGGAAGCTTTTTACAAAACATGTGTTGCTGACATGTTGACAGATTGCTCAGTGAAGTGTTTAGGTGCATGCACAAGGCAGGGCCTATAGAGACGCTCTGCTCTCTGCCAGCCTGTCTCGAAACACAGGGACTGGTACCATCCATATTTCATTATGGGGAGTGGGGTAGAGCAGAGTGAAAAAAAGTGGGGAGAGAAGAGACCTAGAGAAACTGAAAAGGGAGGGGAAGGAGAGAAGGAGGAAGAGAGACTGCCGTGCATGATCTGCTGGGGCAACGTGTCTGTGACATCGGAAAAAGACTTGCGGGTAGAAAAAAAAAGGCAAAAAGCAGGAGAGCAAAGAATCGAGCCTATTAAGCAGTGTGCGAAGTGCAGTAGCCCAGACAACCAGCCAGAATTCATGTTTCCATCGTTTGACTGGTAAAACTCAAATCCGATTGATGGCTACTGTTTACTGCACTTTGCAAATGATCATAACACGTTGAGCCTGGACAAGGCCGACTGGGAGAGAGCAGACGAGGGGGGCTGGGTCAGTACAAAAGAAAAAGGGTATATAGGTAGGATGACTCGAGACAAAAATTGAATTATGTGGAGAAGAAACAAGGTCCAAAAAAGGTTATTTAAATATGGGTAAATATGAAAAACTCTGTGACTATGTGAAATGTGTTGTTGCCTGCAAAGAGCATCATGCGTCTAGATTTTACACAGAAAACACTGCTCGACTCCCTCTACACAAGCTGAGCTGCCTTGGAAGCAGGAGCAGCTGTGACTACACTTGTGCATGTGCCAAGGGCTTTAGTGAAGGAATCTGAAGGAGACTATCTGGCTGCTAAGATGTGTGGCTGGTCAGAGGGGACAAGAGGGGGGATGGGGTTATTGGCAAATGCAAAAAGAAAACCTAAATGGTAACACACAGCATTAACCCTTTCATTTTCATGCCCCAGTTAGCTTTACTGTAACAGTTCCAAATCCCAGTTTGTTTACATGCAATGGTTGTGGAATAAATCTCTTAGCATGCTTCCAACAGCTATGTTAAAGCTAATGTATCAATCATTCGAACTGTTTAAAGAAACAGGGTCTTTAAAAGCAAGCATCACAAAGTGTCCAGTGTTACCCATTGTTGGACAGAAAAGCCACCTGTGTACCCCTCGGATCCTGATTTTACTTTATTACCAAGGGCTCACCTTCTCTGAGCCTCCACACTCTCCCCATCCTTCAGTGCAATAGGAACACCTGTATTGGCCAGGTGTTCTTATTGGACAGGTCGAGACTTGCCTCTAAAAAGTGTAAAGGAGTAAAGGCCTTGGTAACAAGTGAAACAAGTATCAGAAGTGTGCACAAAATAGGATTTTGAGACCAACAATTGTAATATTAGGAAGCTAGTGATAGCTGCTCTTAGGCAGTGCCCTTACTTTTAAAGCAGCAACATATTTTAGAGGTTTATCATTTTTTTTTTTTTTTTTTTTTGCTTATGTTCCATAAAAGCTAAGTCTCCGAGATGGCTTGCTGTAGTGGGAAGATGGATGGCTGACTGTGGGAAGGGTAAATGCAGGGATAACGTGTCAGGACACAATAAGTGGGGAATAAACTCATTCACACCTGTGAGTGTAGCAGGAACACATGCAAATATGAAAAACTAGTGCATACAGCAAAATTACATGCTTTCTGGGGGAACACAGGGAAAAAATGCACAGCATACAGAGGGTGTGGGTATAAATGGGGGGAAAGGGGAAGGTACATAGGAGGGGGTGGCATGAGGTAGGTTATATGAGTAGGGGCATCACATCAGGGTTGCCTCCCAGGAGGGAATGTTCCCCTGCAAGTGTGCCCCAGCCAGGAAGCCCACCATAGAGAGCAACAGGTCCCCTCTGCTTCTTCAGCCTAATCATACCAATCTGCTTGTATTCACAGGAGTTTTGGAATTCGCTTCAGCACGCCCACGTGTGGCTATATTTGGCAATTCCATCTTTGGCAATGTGAACAAGTTCTTCCAGTTAGCATTTTTTTGCAATTCTAAAGAACCAATCTTTTAAGGTGGAGGATCTCATACTCAAGAGTCTGGGGATGTATATTCACGCACCATTGATCAGGCATACGGTAAGTGTTTTCAATATAGTGGTGTCTAGTTTGCAATTTGCTAGTGTAGGCGATACCCTACAGAATTGAAGTACAGGGCAGCAGTGGTTATGCAGGTCCAAGGATCTCTGAACAGAAATGGGTAATAGAGCGGCATTAGCACCATATGGTCAAATGAGCCAATGGCAGATCGGCAGCACCAGCATGGCTAAGGGTTATTAAGAGGTTATTTTTTGAAGGACTGGTGGTATGCAATACCATCTGGTACAAATTTTGTATACATTCCTCTGGGTGAAAATGTTTTGTGAGTATTTGTATGCTATGGTTAATCTGCTCCCAATCTTCTTCTGAGAGAGATGGAAAAGTTCCTCTGCCAAGCTTTAGTAGCTAGATCTGCAATAGCTGGGGTTTGATTGAACATATATTTGGAGAGTATGGAGATGCAAAGTCTCTGTGGTGTGTTACTTGTGCAGGGTTGTAAGAAGTATTTAGTGCAGTGTTTTGGTTCTTTTATAAAAGTTGGATCACCACCATATCTGCATCGTCTCCATGCACTGCTTTTTTTTTTATTTTTTTTTTAAGTCAGCCCAAGTAAGTTATTGTTTTTAGCATATCCCACTGAAATATGCTTCCCTGGCCAAGACTCAAACACCGCAAGGCATGACCTGTGGGAATATTATTATTATTATTACATAGTATTTATATAGCGCCAACAGTTTGCGCAGCGCTTCACAATATAAGGAAGACATTACAGTTACAATACAATTCAAGACAAGATGGTAAGGAGGGCCCTGCCCCTGAGGGCTTACAATCTAAAAGAGGAGGGGGAGATTATACATGAGGTAGCTGTGGGAATGAATTATGTGAGAATGTGAAGGTTCAGTGGTTAGGTTGAGGTGGGATAGGCTTCCCTGAAGAGATGAGTCTTAAGCCCTCGTTCACACCTGAACGTTTTGTAGCGCGTTCTACGCTCGACGAACGCTCTACAAAACGCTCAAAAATATAAATCCCATTGTATTCAATGGTCTCGTTCCCACCTTGGCGTGTTTCCGCCCGTCCCTAACGCACTACAAAATGGCCCACTCCTGAAAAGGTACATGTACTACTTTGGGCCGTTTTGTTGCGCGTTTCCATTGGGATACAGCCAAGTAGCCTTTGGAAACGCGCGTTTGTCGCGCGACTTTTTACCGCGAACGCACGACAGACGCGCATATGCAATACGCCTAGGTGTGAACGAGACCTTAGGGAACGCCTAAAGGCAGTCAAGGTGGGAGATAGACGGACAGGTTGGGGTAAGGAGTTCCAGAGGATGGGAGAGACTCTAGAGAAGTCCTGGAGGAGAGTATGGGAGGAGTGGACAAGGAAATAAATGTGTATAACTCTAATGAATACATTTATCAGTATGCATCTCCTCTATACACACCTATACAAATGGAGCTAAACTTCAGGTTCATCTTACTACTTGGGGCTTACTGTTGGAGGCCTGCATCCACACATTCCTATTGGCCCATTCCATATCATGGGCAGCATTAATAGCTGTACAAATGTGCAAGGAGGAAAGGAGGAAACAAAGCACAAACAAGCGGATCACTATGAGGAAGTGCTAAAACTTTGCCTAGCATTCAGGTGAACCAGAGGATGCTGAATGGTGCAGATGTCACCATCTGAAGGCACCTTGGATTCCTGCACTTCATAGCTGTCAGCTGCTTTTAGTATTCTTAAAAACAATAGAGTCTCTAGAATTACCAGTGCAGCTACTGCATTTTTTGACTGCACTTCAGACATGTCCTTTGCCTTATCAAATTATGTGTGAATTAGGACCACATAACTGTACTCAGACAGTCAGGAATACAGGACACACTAAAAATCAGTCCAGACCTATTTAGCATGGTCTTTGTTCCTGATCGGAAGAATAGACGCCAGTTATAAAGTGCTCACTTACAGATTTGAATTGCACAGAAGGATGCAGTGGTTGAATGGTCCTGCACACTGAATATGTCAATGAATAATTGAGAATGAATCCTATTTATCATCATGTTTTCTGCATTTCAGATATACTTTAATACATGTGATCACCATGGATATGAGCCAACTCATATTCACTATGTGACTGCCAAGAACAAAACACAGCTCTACAGTCTCCATGTCAGATAAAAGAATTTGTCATGTTATAGTCAAACTGGAATTGTACAGCCAACACTTTGACATGTCTAAGTGGCAATGAAATGGAAACTGGAATACAGAGAAGAGAATGCTTCTAAAGCAGGTTAAGTATTTAAAAGAACACAGGAGTATTTTTTTTCTTCTAATATTTTTAAAAATGCTCAAGCACAGATTGAAACCAAGCTTATACAGTACGAAGGCATTTTCGGTAATTTTATGAAGCAGCAAAAAAAAAAAAACGTAATGAAAGAATGGTTTTTATATCAGACACCTCCAATGCAAGCATATTTAGAGGCCAAAATCACTGCTTAGTCCATCTGGACCCTCGATCAGCAGGCCTGACAGCATTAAGCTCAGAAAAGTGATCTGTGGCTTTAATAAGGAGAAGGGGGCACAGAGGAATTAGCTGCCTAGGTGACAGAGAGAAAGGGAGGGGGAGCTAGAGAAAGATGGAAATGTATTTGCAGCGCACAGAGCTCAGGGAGGCCAGAAAGGAGCCCCCCAACCCCCCCGGGGACATCTAAACACCCAAGGCTTGGATGCTCTCATTTCTAGCAGAGCTAAATACTTAAAGCTGTGCATTCTGCTAGACCACACCAAAGCCTCTTTGTACACAAAAGAGCATGTAAAAAGTGTTTGGAAATAATATATTTAATGATAAAATATTTCCCTGTGGAAAAAGGCGAGGGGATGAAGCTTACATGAGATGCAACCTTGTTGTGTTATTTTAATCAATATTAAATAAATTAAAGGTTATGTTTTTAAAAAGACAAAATAAAAAAGACAAAATTCATTACTGAAAAAATAAAAAAAAAGGACCCATCTATGTGCATTTAGGACGGCTCCACACATTTAGTGTGAGTCAACACATGCACATTAACATGCATTGCTTTAAGGCAGCCAATTTTGAAAGGGCTACCAACACCTGACCCTTTTTTGGCAAGTATTGCACTGCAATGCTTCACCATGCAGTGTTGCACACTGCAACACAGCTCCATTGCGTTGGGTGACATTTAAAAAAAAAAAACAGGCTAACTGAGCCAACTGGCTCTGCATTTTTTGGTACAGTACAATTTGAACGTTTTACATGCATTACCAATAATACCTGTAGAAGGTGCATTTTGCTGAAAACCACACAAAAGATGCAGACATCTGGATTTTTGAATGCTTCAAAAGTGGCTAAATGGATCTCCCCTACCCTCCTTCATCAACATTACCATGTTAGTATCTATAAAGGGGGGACGAGGGGCTACACGACCTAATGTTGGAGGAAACAGACAAAAAATATCCAACCTATTAAAGGCTGGGTTCACACCTAGGCGTACGGATTATGCGTGTTTGCTGCGCGTTTCGTGCCGCGCGTTTTTACCGCGGCACGAAAGGACATGTAAGGACTGTGGCCAGCTTTAGCTGGAGTTAGGCATCAATTTGTTTCTCCCTCACTTAAAGTAGATCTGAGGTAATTCATATATATATACACATATTCTTAACAAGCAGTAAATAAGCTTTAAAATAAGCCCTCACTGACCTCTGCAGCCAGTCACTGTGGAGGAATTCATCCTCAGTTTACAATAGAAATTTAGTCATCCAAGTCAGTCTCAGCACGTTGTTCTTGTCACTCTTCCTGTGCACCTGCTCAGCATTACATTAGAAAATGTGAGCCTGACAGGGGGAGCTGAGCTATAGGGAGAATGCAGTAGGAGCTTCTTAGTTTCACTTTCACAAACCTTGAGAATGAATTCATCCACAGGGGCAGCAGCTAAATATTTGAATATCCATAGCCAGGCAACAGTTCTGCAGACTGAAAAGTGTGTGTGTGTGTGTGTGTGTGAGATATATATATATATCTCACACACACACTCACAATCTCACACACACACACACACACACACACACACACACACAGAATATGCTGGCAGAATCAACAGGTAATAAAACTTGGCTATGGACAGGCTCAGAAAAACAAAAACAGATGCATTACTACTATTGACAGACTGCAGCATGTATATATTTTTTGCCTATGGTTCTACTCTAAAGCCCATTTCCACCTTTCCTTTGCAGAGGTATTAAAAAAAAAATAAAAAAAAAACATATGCCAACAATGTGCACCGAGTGTACATGAACCAGGCATATACTGTATGAATACAGAAACTTACATTTTGTGTTCCC
>NW_017307151.1:347002-370932 GCF_000935625.1 Nanorana parkeri
GGACAGCTGTTTACAGCCCGCTTTACAATCCGACCCCAGTATCAGACTGAATTTCCTATGGAGAAAATTTAGAATTTCTAAGATTCAGGCCTAATAAAAAGTTTATTAAAAAAAAAAAAAAACATGCAATCTGGAGACATGAAAAATGTGCACACCATCATCACCGCACCTCTACATTTCCACACTAAATGGCACTTAGAAAAGGGTAGAAATGCACATTGAAGAATGATTTGTATAGTGTTTACTGGTACCCACAGATCATCTCATGACACCTCTGAATAAAATAGCTCTTCACCCATGTCAGCATTCTGTGTTTGGATGGCATAATGGAAAGATGCAGGACTGATGTTACCAATCCCTGCTCAAGAATGCTAATTTTTGATCGGACACAACCTAGAGACCTAAAGATGTGTAACTGAAACTCGAATCTTGAAACTTGTATCTATCATAAAAATATATGACTTACAGCAAGCCACATGAGAAACTCCAAATTTGATTTTCAAACAACCAATTGTGGCAGTAAAATAACAGTAACTTTGAAAGACAAAGAAAAAGAAATCAAGGGACTGGGATTCAAACATCTATAGAAAGTGCATTTCCCTGTTCAATTACTGAAACTCGACATCGGTAACTTTTACACTGATGATCCACAGTTAAATAGTATACAAAACATTCTCTAAACTGTACACAATATGTTCTCTTTATTTTCTATTTAATATGAAGATGACACTGTCAATTTAATAAGTAGCAAATATATCTTGGCTCAAAATCACATATGCTTTAAAAGTGATTTTATTTAATTTTTATAAAGGAGCCACATACCTTTAAAATTCAGTTTTACTTAAAAAATGTTCCGTTCCTCGTTCTCTAGTGGGTCCCCGCCCCCCACGGGGCAGGGACCCACTAGAGCTAAGCAGCTGCTGTGGAGGCACGCGTGCATGCTCGCTCCCAGCCATAGTGTTTGTCTATGGCAAGTGGCCATAGACAAACACACATCACTGCGGCAGGCCACGCCCCTCTTCTCAGCCCAGCAGGTTGATTGACTGCAGAAGGAGCCTATGGCTCTGCCCTCTCTCCTGCCTGCAACCAGGAAGTTCGGATGGAGGAACGCTTCAGGGACTGGTGGCAGTGACAAGCGGCGCTGACAGGTAAGTGGGGGGGGGGGGCTCCTGCACTTTTTTGAGAGGCTAGTGACCATCAGTTTTTTCTACCGCTTTGTACACACGGAAACGCAGTGGAAACCTACACAGTTTGCAGGCCGCATTTGGGGTGCCATTAGAAATTAAAGGCACCGCAAGCGCATTTTACGTTTGTGCGTGTTTACTCAAACACGGAACATTCAGATGTGAACCAGGCCATAGGGTGAAATGCTTTCAGAGAGGAGCAAAACCTGATGGAGTGTTAGGTATACATGGAACAATAATTTTACGGTATATTATATTACATGCTGACAAGATCAGAGTGCGGCTTGTGTTTGTACATGCAGATCAAACAACCTGTTTGGCTAGTTACCAGTACTTCGTATTAGTATCATAAGTTACTGTTACAATCACTTGCTTTGCCCTAGTAATTAAATCCGTCCCAACTTTAGGTTTAACAGAATTAGATATAGTAGCAAAGTTACAAAGTCTAATTAGAAAAACAATGTAATTTTTATGGCCTTTTTTTGCCATATTGTCTTTTTTCTGATGTAGAAAAAATATTCCATTGTAAAATAGCTGTAACTTTACTGGGTTATATTTACACAAATCAAAGTAAGGGGAAAATGAGTAGAGATATTGCCTAAAGCAGCTTCAGAAATGTGAATTTACACAGATTTTAAAATAAAAATCTACACGTTCAAATGGATCTTATGATTTGCCAACTGTGGGGGGGGAATTATAAATACCAGCATGTCCAGATACCATGAGGTACCTTTTAGCTGATGCACAAAAAAAGGAGACAGAATTCAAGTTTAATGTAGCAGGATGACGTTAAAGTGAGCCTTTAAAGCAAACATCTGTTTCTAGGTCTGTACATTCATTGTACTCTTAAATCCAGTAATATAGTTTGTATATCCTGTTCGCGCTACTGCCATTTGTTAGACATGTTGCTATAGAAAGTATTAATACAGTTCTACCACAAGCAGGGTCAAGGAAAGAGAAGCCCAATTATTATGGCCAGCAGAGGCTGGTAATTCACCCTATTATCACCCCCAGGCTCTCGGCACCAAAGACGTACTATCGCTTCTTGTGTCATAGAAAATGCCACTGTTAAGAGCCATGATTATTACACCAGTCCTAACTCTGCTATCAGAGACTCCAAGGGGGGCCAGCCTACTTTACCTCTCCGCAAAGAGTATTATTTTGCCGCTTACAGTGGGAGGTGTATCAGCTCTGAGCCAAAGGGCCACATTTCCACAAACAAAAAGAAAAAAAATTGGATATAAAAAAAAGTGTCACCTTTTAGCAGAATAGGTAGGAGGGATGGAGGGGGAATGTGGAGCAGAAGAATTACAGGCACAAAGTCACTTGAAGTACAGTAAAGTAAATTGGATGTGTTAATGGGATACTGACTATCAGTACAACAGATAACCAAAAGGAGAGCAGGTTAGTGGAACCTTCACTTTGCAAAAACCTTGTAAAAGTAAAAAGCAAATGTACAACTACCGCAGATATATATTTGTAAAAGTACATATTCACTAGGTGACTGTGCTTCAGGTTTAGGTTTTAGACAATGCCCACCAGTTTTTGAGGTTATACACCATTCATATCACTTCCACAGTGAACACTTCCACAGTGAATTTAAAATGACCTTTTTAGGGGGCCAACACAATAGAGAAAGGCACTAACCTGTGAAGAAAGCCGTAATATACTGTACATAACTGTCTGTTGACCCATTTGCCAAAACTTCACTCTGTAGCAGAACTCCCAGCACCTCTGATTCCACAGACAGCCCATTCCCTCCATTGGTCTCTGTGGTTCCTCCTGGTCATCCCTACATCACTACCATGTCCTGCAATAATTAGGGTTCAGCAAGAGGTACACAAAGTGCAGTGAAAATACCTGCTATTCAATCAGCTGAAGGATTAAATTGGATCGGTGGTGAGAGCTCTGCTACAGAGTGAAATTCTAGCAACAGGCATGTATACATTCTACCGCTTTCAATAATTTGTTGACGCCCAAATCACAATTGTACTGTATATAGACAAATGCAAGGACCAATTCAGGTGGAAGATAATTTGCATTCCAGTGGGTTTCTGGAATGTAAAAAGAAACATGCAAACTCCATGCAGAAAACATGCCTAGAGAGAACTGAACCTAGATTTCAGTCATGTGTGTGTTAACTTTTTATTTATATATTTTTCTTCAAATTTACAGTTCCCTGTGGAGCAATAGGCAGAGGAAGGGACATGACTGATGCAGGTCAGACCTGAACAAGAAGGAGTTAGGTGAGTATTGGATGAAAGGGTGTTTTTTTCTGTTGGGTTTGAAAAGGGGGGAGGGAGGAGCCAGCTAGCATAGTGATAGGTGGGTTTAGCTTGGGGGGGGAGGGTGGAGTTAGGCGGCCATCTTACTGTACAGTGTGAGGTAGGGAACCATTTTAGGTGGGAGAGAAAAGGAATCAGTCCCTCCCACACTCCCCGATAGTAAACATAAAAAACAACAAGCTGAAATACTAAGGGTTAGTTTCCGCAAGTGTGGAATTTGGGGAGGAGGGTTACAATTTTTCTAGTTAGGGTTATGGGTATTCCTTTTCTACGTTTAAGGTGGAATTCGTGTTTTGGGAGATATGTCTGACTTAATTTTCTTCTAGGTTGGTCGTCCATTTGGCGGGTCCCTGGCGGTGCCATATATCGACGACGAAGAACAGGCTCTCCGCAAAGTGAAAAGGGGCGGAGTAGCAGGGAAGTGCCAATGGTGGGGCTACTGGGCTTTATAGCTTGGTAGCCAGTAAGAACGTGGGCGTACCCACTCGGGCCAGCATATGGGCGGCTGGTGGCTGGTACAGTAAAACAATGGGTCATGGTACACCCCCCGTAAGCGGTGAGTGGTGTTTTTTGGCACTCGTCAGGGACCGAAGTATTTTGTTCTTGATACATATGTTCTGCGATTATTTTAAATGTTTACATCGCTGTGGCCATTCAACCTTCCAATAAATGTTGTTATGACATTAAGTTTTTTGAAATTACTGTGTTCAGTGTGTTATTTAGGTGGGAGGTGAGGGTTACTTGGCCTTGCAGTCAGTCATGTACTCCGCAAAACTAGACAGGGGTGCACTATAAAACTGGTATTTATTTTGATGTTTCAGCTATAGAAAAAACAAAAATTGCCCGCCATAAAAAAAAAAAATTACTAAAGACAGTCTGGATGCTGGATGTTCCACAGCACAACTGGAACAATATTCGGTGTATAGATGAAACAAAGTTCAGCTTTTTGTTTAATTTACCTTCCTCAATTCTGTAAAAGGTTCATCAGTAGCCACAGCAAGAGAGTTACACCGAGTTTTTTTCGGCAATAAAGACCACAATAAAAAATACAATGTAAGGGGTTAAACATTTTTCTAGATATCAGCTTCATTCTTTAAACCCGTTTTTCATAGATAGGCAAATAACACATATATTTTATATTGTCATATCAGCCTCTATATACAGACTTTGTATGTACATCTCGAACTTGGAGACAAACTCAGGAGTTCAATTTAAAAAATGCATTCTAGTACATTAACTACTGTATGAACAAAAACATATCTTTTTTGTGCATCACTGTGTTGTCGATCCTCAAATCATGTCTGAATTGGTGCCGACACTACTTCCTACTAGAGGGTGGCTACGTTGTTTCCCCATGGTCCCTGTGTGTTATAAAGTAGCCACCACTCCAAGCTCGCTGACATGATAGACTATAACTTCAGTACAAATTAGTAAACTTAACGTGCGATTAAAAATCCATTATGGGAGTGAGCTTGGAATGATACACACATAAGCTACATTTTTGTTAATAGTTATGGTACTTGAATGCATTTTCCTTCTTCGTAAGGGGGGCTGTGGGGAGTACAACCCCAGCTTCTGTATTCAAATGTTATTGAAGTTGAGAGAAACAATGCGCAAATTTAAGTCCCCAGATCACTGTGAAGGTGCTGAGAAAAATCTGCTGCAACAAAACATCTAAAAAGGTAAGAAATATTTTTTTTAAAATTCGTTTTCGGTATGCTGTGTGAACAGGAACACTACAAAAAGAAAATACACAATGGGGTTCTCTCAAATTTGACTGCAAAATTGGAAGTACGCTTTAAGTTATTTAATTGATCAGTAAGCAGAAATGTTACCATGCACAGTAATTCTAGGTCTTAAAATGGTACTGCAGAGGGAAAAAAACAAGGATGAAGGAGTTAACATGTAGCATATTGTAATGTTTGTACGTCTAATGGACAACAGGAAGTTGATATATTTGTAGTCCTATGGAGGATGCGTTAACAGCCTTGCAAAGTCTGAATACAGCAGGATTTACCTTCTCTTAGTATCCCATTGGAAGCCATTAGCTCTATTTTATTTCAATGCTGTTTTTTCGGATTATCAACACAATTATTCTCACTATCGATCTGGACGTTTTGGGCCAGTCTTTAAATGGTGGCAAAGGCTCCTCTTCATTTAAGGTGTGTGAAGAAGCTTGTCCTGCAGGGTCATTTTACTTGGTAAACTTCAGTTGAACCAACTACATTATATTGTGGCAACCCAGTCTAAGTAACAGTAATAAAATCTGAGTAAATGGCAACATTGCTCCAGTGGTAACAATGCATCATAATAAGGGTTTACTCATGTTTCAGCCAGCATAAGGATGTAAATCTGCTTAAGTTCGTGAGAGCTTGAGTTCTCTCTCCCTACTGCGATTGAAAAGGCACAATGGTCATTAAAAACTAGTCTACAATACATCACATCTCATTCACTGTGGCACATATCTTGGCATTGCAGTCTAGGCAGAATTAAAGTTAACCCAAAACCTCTGACAAATGTTATATATATATATCAAGTTCTCTATAGTGTACGAATAATATTGGTTACATATCTAAAAAATATATAGATAAACATATATTTACACACACACACTTGCCAAAAGTATTGGGACGCCTGTCATTACACGCATGCCATTGAACTTTAATGGCATCCCAGTCTTAGTCCGTAGGGTTTAATATGGAGTTTAGCCACCCTTTGCAGCTAGAATAGCTTCAACACTTCTGGGAAGGCGTCCACAAGATTTAGGAGTGTGTCTATGGAAATGTTTGACCATACTTCCAGAAGCGCATTTGTGAGGTCAGGTACTGATGTTGGACGAGAAGTCCTGGCGCGCAGTCTCCGCTCTAATTCATCCCAAAGGTGTTCTATCGGGTTGAGGTCAGGACTCTGTGCAGGCCAGTCAAGTTCCTCCACCCCAAACTTGATCATCTATGTCTTTATGGACTTTGCTTTGTGAAAAACCACCCCACACCATAAACCCCCCTCCACCAAAACTTTACACTTGGCACAATACAGGCAAGTATCGTTCTCCTGGAAACCACCAAACCCAGACACGTCCATTGGATTGCCAGAGAAGAGTGATTCGTCACGCCAGAGAACACCTCTCCACGCCTCTAGAGTCCAGTGGCGGCGTGCTTTACACCACTGCTTTGCATTGCACTTGGTGATGTAAGGTTTGGATGCAGCTGCTCGGCAATGGAAACCCATGTTGTGCCAATCTGAAGGCCACACGAAGTTTGGAGGTCTGTAGCTATTGACTCTGCAGACAGTTGGCAACTTCTGCGCCAACCCTGCTCTGTCATTTTAAGTGGCCTACCACTTCGTGGCTGAGTTACTGTTGTTCCCAGTTGCTTCCACTTTGTTATAATACCACTAACAGTTGACCGTGGAATATTTAGTAGCAAGGAAATTTCATGGATGGACTTATTGCACAGATGGCAACCTATCACGGTACCACACTTGAATTCACTGAGCTCCTAAAGGCAACCCATTCTTTCACAAATGTTTGTAGAAGCAGTCTGCCTGCCTAGGTGCTTGATTTTATACACCTGTGGCCATGGAGGTGATTGGAACACCTGAATCCAATGATTTGGAGGGGTGTCCCAATACTTTTGGCAATATAGGTTTGTGTGTGTAATACACACTATCAGCCACAACATTATGACCAAATGCTCAATATCGAGTAGTTCTGAAAACATGCTGTGGTATGCGACACCAAGCCATCAGTAGCAGATCCTTCCTGTAAGTTGTGAGGTGGAGCCTCCATACAACACTTTTTTCCAGCAGATTCTACAGATGCTCGATTGGATTGAGATCTGGAGAAGTAGAAAGCCAGGTCAACACCTTGAACTTGTTGTGTTCTTCAAACCTTTCTTGAACCCTGTTTGCAGTATGGCAGGGTGCATTATCCTGCTGAAAGAGGTCACTACCATCAGGATATACCATTTCCATGAAGGGGTGTACTTGGTCAGCAACAATGTTTAGGTAGGTGGTACGTGTCAAAGTAACATCTACATGAATGCAAGGACCCAAGGTTTCCCCACAGAATATTGCACAAATCATCACACTGCCCCTGCCGGCTTGCCCTCTCTCATAGTGCATCCTGGTGCCATCTCTTCCCCAGGTAAGCGACACACATGCACCTGGGTTCACAGGTTGCCTGGGGCACTCCGACTGGTCAGTGGCTATGCAGCCCCATATGCAGCAAACTGTGATGCACTGTGTTACCTATTTATTAACACCTATTGGAACCAGCATCAACTTTTTCAGAAATTTGAGCTACAGTGGCTCTTCTATTGGATCGGACTACACAGGCCAATCTTTGTTGCCCATGTGCATCAATGAGTCCTGGCTGCCCATGACCATGTCGCTGGTTTTCCTTCCTTGGATCACTTTGGTAGGTCCTGACTACTGCAGACCGGGAACATCCCGCAAGAGCTGCAGTTCTGGAGTTACTCTGTCTAGCCATCGTAAATTGGTCCTCATCAAAGTTGCTCAAATCCTCACTCTGGGCCCATTTTATTTCTGTTTCTAACGCATCATTTTCGGGGACATAATTTTCACTTGCTGCCTAATATATCCCACCCACTTCCAGATGCCATTCTAATGAGATAATCAATGTTTTTAACTTCACCTCTCAGTGGCGATAATGTTATGGCATCAATACTTTTTTTTTTTTAATCCATCCTTGTTACGGCTTGTATGCGACAATAACATCATATGCTTATCTTTACAGGTGTATGCTATACATATACGAAATTAAAATAAGCATTGAGAATAAATGCTACATCAAAAGGACCAGTATACCTTAAACAACAGAGTTACATTAAGCAAAAACGAAAAACAGCATCAAATATATACATATATAAAGCTACCCATATCTGCAAAGGAAAAAAAAAGAAGCTTTTTATGTACATTTTTATGAGGCTTATTGCTAATTTTGGTTTTTTTCCCCTATGATGTCACCAGACAATTAAAAGCCAACACTTCCCAGTACACCATATTTTTTTTTTAAATGGGGAGAAACAATGATGTCACTCTCCAAGCCCTTCTAACTCTCACAGGATGGGTGCTTAAGAGCTTATTCTGACTCCCACACAACGTCCACTGAAGAAACAAGAAGTATTCATCACACACCACTTTGACTCAATCCTCCTGATGTGTTTCACCTGTGATGAGCTTAACCGTAGAGATGTTCACTTTAAAAATCTTTAGTTCTGCCAGGCTTGTTAAGCCTTTTATATATTTATTCATGAACGTCATTACGTCAAAACTCTGTTACATGCAGATGTCACAAAACATTTGTCAAGCCCTAGAATTGTCTGGATTCTTGAATAAACAGCTCCTAAAATATGACCGGATCTTTATCTCATTTAGAATGATAAATAAAGGTGGACTTGTTTAGCAGATGACAAACACAATGTTTTACATGATCAGATGTTTATTGAACTAGTGGTTTAAATAATCAAGGTCATTGACTGAAAAAGTATCTGAGCCTCCAGGATAATGACATCTTGAAAAATTGGTAATTGGACTCGGGTATGCCAATCAATGATGCAAGTGTTCAATTATTTCTGAGGGTCTGACCTTCCATGCTATAGAGAAAAAAATGAAAACCGCTTAATTTTGGTTATCTGTTCTTCTTTTATTTAAGTGCTCTATGGCTTCATGAAAATGCATTTCAATATTAGAATAGTCCCTGAAGCTTGTAAGATTGAAAAAGGTTACATAAGGATCTCTTAAGGCTGGATTCACAGTTGTCCGCTCCAGTGTGTTGCTTAAAGTGATATTTTGCAAGTTAACGTGCATTAAGTTAAGGCAGCCAGTACAAATAAAACAGGCTGCTAATGCACTACAGCAGACAAAAAAATTAAACCATTATTATCAAAGAAGCGCACCACAGTGCATGATAGTGTGTTTGCCGTGCTTTGTGGTGCAGGTGCGTTAAGCGGCATTCAGAATGAATGCCACTACAGCACAACAGGCATTGCCCGTAGGGTGACAGTCAAGGATCTGCAGACATTTCTTTCACTCTTAAAATGTGCTGTGTTAAGGAAGCTTATTTTGAATGGGTTGCCAAAGAATCACAAGCACTTACAACTGTAGATGCAGCATTTTGTTTTCTTAAATAGCACACCACGATACACATATGGTTCACACAAGAGTACTGTTGATCCTGGCAGTAATACACTACAGCACAGATAAAACGCTTTTAACAGTATATTTAACAAACCAAAAGGGAACAAATAATAGTAAAAGAATTGCTAAGGTTTATGTATACTATACCGTAACAGGTTCACATTTTTCTTGCCAATGACCTTTATTGTGTTTGTAAGGCCTCATTCACTCGGGCACAGAGGGCCGTACAGTATGAAAGAAAGCATGTGTTTATGTGCCCGGGAGAAACCGTTGACAGTTCCTGAGGGTGTACACATATAAGAGTGTTTACAGCCATACAGAGACAGATGAGTGATCCTGGATGCAAGCTGTTGCATTCAGGGCCGCTCATTGGCCCCTGCAGTGATGCAAACACTTGGATGTGCACACAGTGTTAGTCAGCCTATCATTGATTTGTACAGGCTGCTGTCCGTGCCTGTTTGCATCCAGGGCAGCTCATCCTTCCCTGTACTGATGAACATAAAATGTTGGGTGTTATTTTAACTAATTATAATAATTTAACATACAAATATGATCTGATCACAGTTTAGAAGCAGGATTGTTTGGTATTCCAGAGAATTCCTTTGGGTTGTACACCTTTTCTCATAACTCTTCGTAAGACTCAACTCTTCAGGGAAGCCTATCCCATCTCAAACTAACCACTCAACCATCATGTTCTCAAACAATTGACCCCCACACAGCTACCTCCTCATGCTTCACTTGCCCCTCCCTTTTAGATTGTAAAGGTGCCCATAGACCTTACAATTTATCTGCAGATTTTCTGTGGTCAGATGGAAAATGTGCAACAGATTGGCCCAGGTGGAGATAACTCCATCCACACAGTTAAGTGTAGATAGAGGAATCTGTTGCACCTTTTCCATCTGACCACAGAAAATCTGCAGATAAATTGTATACCGTGGAGACCCCCACTTCTACCGTTGCTGCTGCTTCGTTGTGCGGCCGCACATATATTTTTTTCTGCAATCTAAATCGAAGTTCGCGGGTCAGTGAGAGCCCCTAGCAAGGGAAAAGGGAAGGGCGCGGACATCGTTTCAGCCCTACCAACATACCCCTCTCTCTGAATCCTAAACCACAGCTACAGGACACACTCTTTGAAGTGAAGCACTATTCAACCTTCTAGCACTGAGGGATCCGAGCAGGACTGTCTCTCCCTAACCCGTATGAGCTGTGAGTAACTTTGGATACTTTGTATCCATATATGAAATACAGTGCATGTATCTGTGTCAATCAGGTCTTTGCTACACCAGCTGGCTTGTAGATCCTTCGTGTCAATATTAACTACTGTTTGTTCAAGGGAAGTTTTTTAATTGATTTTAATGTTTTGTTATGGATGTATTGTTTTGTTTATATTCGTTTCTTTACAATTAAATGAATTTTTTGATTAAATGTACATGTTATACCTGTTTACTAAACCAGCTCCGAGAAAGGGATTTCCTTAATTAGGGGATACTCCGATTTTTGCTAAGTTTTGTCGAAACCCTGGAGTTTGGTGTATTATATTATATATCAGAAGTTTTTTCCGCGTAACTCCTTATGCTCCCCTGTTTGCTGTAGAAATAACTCTAAATTAACTGGTAAATTATGTTTATGGGCTCTTTAAGAGCTGATATGTGAGCATTGTCAAAAAACTACTTGCTTTCCCATCAGAAATGCATTCATTTTTCATGCTTTTTTCAGCCAGAAGCCGCACTAGAGAGAATGGGCTGGGCAAAGTGTCTACAGCCTGGACAAATCACTTTTACCGAGCACAATCGGAGAGTAAGGAGGCAATCCAAAACATTATGTTAGAGAGATGAACGTTCCTAATGCATTTAAAAAGGTAATAAAACAATAAAAGATGCACTAAAACGCAATTTCTGAAAACCTTCTTCAGTCACTATGTTATACTATGGCACCAGGGTTTCAAATTGAGTAAAAGCTTTCACAGCATGAAAACAAGGCCACACAGAATGACACCGAAGACACAGCAACTTTTCCTTCCTAAGAGTTTTAGAAATGCTTACTGAAAGTATTTAGGTACTGAGAAATCTTTGTGCTCTAATGTCAGCCACACTAGGGTATCTACACATAGTACTGTGTAAAGTGAGCACCATGATCATGAACAAAGACATTGAAAAAAGGGGGAGTCTTAAAAAAAAAAAAAACAACAACCAATGGCAGCTACATATGTGTTTGCAAAATCAAGGTAGCGGAATCAAAAAGTATAAAAAAATAAAAGTGCAGCTGTATGAAATTGCTAGCAAGGCAAATCCTTTACAGTGTAGCTCATACATAGACCCAATGGTTTATGTATTACAGGGATCTATATAGTGCCAACAATTCACACAACACTTTACATACAGAACATCAGGTCCCTATTGCACATGCATACAGGGCCAATTAACCTTCCAGAGTGCCTTTGGAGTGTGGGAGAAACCCACGCATGCACAGGGACAACAAACTCCTTGCAGATGGTGTCCTGGCTGGCATTCGAACCGGGGACCCCTGTGCTCCTAGGGTGAAAACGCTCACTCACTATACTATATCCACGGTGTAGCAGTGTGGCCACCCCAGGCTGCTTGCTGCTGATAAGCTCTTTTCAACCCCATAACACGCAAGGGAAGTGTTCTGAACCCCTTAGATGAAAACTGGGAATAACCTTGTTTGAAATTTTTATTTCAGTGCACAGGAAGTTTAAAAGACAAAAAGAACAGATATGTTCTTTTTGCAAAAAGTAGCCTGATTGAAAAAAACCTCATCCAAGGACTGATATGTTGCAATATTATACATTTTTGGGGTTTAAATATAGTTTTAAAATACTTTAAATGTTAGGGAAAAGTGCAAACATTTTAGCCTCACTGGACAACTGGTGCCAGGAATTATTTTGTGGTTGTATAGCCACTGGTATACAAAAGAGTAAGAATGATGGCCATACACTATAGATTTTTTTTCCATTCAGCCTGTGCTAAACTATGATGATGGAGAAATTCACCCGGTCGGGCTATTGTATTCAGCAGATGCTACTCCAGAGTCTTCTGAATACCCGTACAGTGATTGCATTTGATTGGATACAGACAATGAGGTCAGCCACATCAATGCCTGTATTGCTCTTAGTAGAAGTTTTCTTTAACATGTCAATAGTGTGATAAAAGTTAGGACTGTCCTAAGAAGAGGTTAAAAAGAATAAAGAAGCAATAAAAGGCAGCAATACCATTTCACCCATACACTGGCCTACCTAAGGCACAGTAGAAAAAAAAATGACATTATCTGTAAAAAATTGACATGATTAATTTGTTATTCTCGCCCAAGACCCCCTACAGCTGCATTGTCCAATTACTCAGCTAACCACCTGTCAGACCTGCAAACTTAGTTTGGGATTACCTCCGAGGCAGAGCTGGGTCCGGTGCTCCGTCAGCTCAGCCAAGGAATCGAAATCCTGCTGGCAGTTATTGCAGGTGTAAATTGACTCGTCCTCCAGCTCCTCTTCCTCTATCCTCTCTTCCTGGCTGGTCACGCTGTTACCATCTTCCAAACCTTGTCCCTCTCTCTCTGCCTCCGTTTCAGGACCACCTGCAGATACAGGAAGAACATGAGTAACAGAGCAGTGTCAAAAACATTATAATTACTTTTGGCTTTTTATCCATCTTACTTTAGTAGAAAATGCACTTATTAGCCATTTTTATTTCGGTTACGTCCTTAAAATTTTACATCTACAACATAGTGGCACATTGTCTTTTATATAGACTGTATAGATGAAAGGTAAAGAAAGGAGATACATGGTTAAAATAAGTATAATAATGTACTGTATGTATATTTTAGGACACATTTTTATAATGGAATGGATTGATCTCCCTCAAATCAACTCATGTTGTGGGAGTTAATAAACAACTGAACTTTTAAGCACAAATGAGAAAGAAATAACAGATAACCAGTACAATGTTACAGAATTTTTAATTGTAGACACATGGCATAGGTTTTCGGTGCCACAATAAAGTAGATGTAAACCTAATTACTCAAATCTCATAATCTTCAATTTGTTAAAGAAGACCCTTTACCATTAATTGGACTTATCTACTTGCGCCCCTCCAAAAATATAGGAGATTTTGTAAGAGGGATAGGGCAAAGTAAATTAAACAAAAGTCCAAATAATGGTGCAAGGCACGTGATAAAAAGTTCAAAAGTAATTCTCAATATTTTTAAATATAGTTTTAATTACAATAACACCTGGTCATCCAGCCATGAAGGTGCTTTTGCAGGTACTTCTGTTATTTGATGACAATGCTCAATTTCCCAACTGCTCTCCTGCATGGTCACCCTGTCACATGTGCTTCTGGGGAAGACTAAGTGGCTGTGCTGACACTCACAATACAGGTATGGTCTACTGTTGTCACCATCAGCAAGCCTGCACCCATAACGATAGACAGAAAGTGGCTGCAGAGAAATTAACAGTGTCTATGGCCAATGTTAGTGGTTGTTAAAGAATATACAAAATTGTTTTCTGTTACTTACTTGAAATTTCACAGCCACTATATAGCAGGGACGTGCGGTCAGGGGAGGCAGGTGAGGCAGAGCCTCACCTAGAATTATGGAGGAAAAAGATGTCAGCTTCATGTCTGAAGCTGACAGCTTTTTCTCCATTCAGATTGGCATCCGACAGGTTACACAGCAGGGAAATCATCCCCGCTATGTAACCTGTCTCAGCAGTGAGGAGCAAGTGAGGTACAGGGAGGCTCCTCCCAGTCTTCTCCCTTCCTCCTTTACACTAGCTTCGATGACTGGTTGGGGGTGGTGCTTTGTCCAGCGGAGGCGGGGCTGGGGAATTCCTCACCCAGAGCAAGGAGGTACCGCACGTCACTGCTATATAGCAGTGGCACATTTACATTTGTTGTTAGAGTTATGCTATATATATATATATATATACACATACATACACATTTTTAGAATGAAATGGATGAATCTCAGTTAAAGTTGGACTACAACCTCCTATTCTTTATATTCAAGGAAGGTGCCATCATAGCCTCTATTTGGGTTGCAGTTGTTGTGGTGCTGCACATGTGATCAGCTATGACACCAGCTATTTGAGGGCATGACATTTTGGCTGAGAGCTAAAAAACAAAAACAAAAAAAAAAGCACACTGGCAACATTTGGCATGTCTAAAAAATAATTGTTTTGGGTGAGAGTAAAATTTGTCAGTCTAGCTCCACTTTAAGAAGAATTACTGGATAATCAGTACAAAGTTGCAGAATTAAAAATCATAGAAATACTGCACCATAGGTTTTAGTTAAAGATAGCACATTAAAGTATTTGCGCCCAGAGTTCAGCTTTACGTATGACAAAACTGTCCAACGGATGCTGATAAACCGCACTAACGGTTAAAAACTGGAAACCATGTAAAGTATTATCAATAGATATAATGCATCTAGAAATCCTTTAGATATTTTTGGGTAAATTTAAAAAGGTCCTCAGCTGCAGCCTACAACATGCCCAAAGGATCATACATCTGTACATTAATTACAGATGGACTGGTAAAAATAAAAAGTAAAAGTTTTGTTATGCAAAAAAAAAGTAGCAAACTGTATGCTTTCATACAGTGAAGCCTATTTAATTTGAAAGTTGCAAGGGCTGCCTAACGCAGAGTTCTGCAATGCACCTCAATTCACAAAAATCTGGCATTAGGGTGCAGTATGGCATGAATGGGCCATTTATATATTAACAGGAAAGCAGGAAACCTCTTTGTTACTTGATTTTCTCTATGTATTCCTTAAATTAAAAAAACATACGTAAAATGAAAGCTATTTATTTAAAACCAACTTCGCTTGTTCCTACCATGCCCGTTGAGCGGGCTCAACACAGGGGCACATTGTTAACAATAGTTTTCTACTGTATGTGCCCTGTTCACACCATAACGTTGCACTGTGCTGCATTGTGCTCCACATTTTTACACAGTGAAACCAACAGCACTGCAGTTACTGCACCATGTCACAACATACCGCAGTGCATAGAGTTGAATGAAAGTAATTTTGTGACTTCTACCAATAATAATAAAAAAAAATAAAAAAACGGAAAACAAAAAGCAGTGTGATGCGATTTAACAGCACATTGCACCACCCTTCACACTAGCGGGCTAGTGTGAATGAGCCCTAACTCACATTAGTCTACATTTCCTTTCCATTCTTCAGCTCTCTTTAGCAGGTAAGGACAGCCTCAATCCTAGCCCCACAGAGTCACATGGTTGGAGAGCATATAACCAGGGCTATACAGGAAGAAGACATCGCATCTTAAAGCTAGCGCTTTGCGACTCCTAATGCCTGATAACTCAGGCTCTGCCAAGGCTCCAGGTGGCTGGCCTGGCTCAAGACATTGCAGGCTACACAGAGAACTGGTGATCCACATGCAGCCTGCCGGCTGTGTGTGTGTGTGTGTGAAACAGGCTATTTTTCTACAACACTGCTAAAAATGTTCTTCACTGCAGATGTGCTTTTACTACAATTCTTGGTTATAAGTTTGTATAGACAAAAAAAAAAGTAGAATATGCATGGTATTGTAGACACTATGGAGAAACACCACTAAGACACAAGTATACTGATCTCCACCTGTAGGTAATTCAACTCACTGATGTCCATTTAAATGTGAAAACATACGTTTAGTACACTAAACTGTAACCAGGATATGGACGGTCACATATTTATATATTTATAAGACGCAGTACATGAACTTTATAACAAGCCCTCACTCACCTCTGTAGCTGCAGACACTGTGGATAAATTATCCTAAAATGTCCACAGCATAAGCACTAAAGTCCTTGTTTAACACCACTTCGCTCACTCCCAGCAATAACTCAGCCTTCCTGCCATCTAATTTCTAATGTAAACACAAAGAAAGTGCTCAGAGTGGGAAGCAGGGGTAGATGAGATGATGTAAGAAGACCACATGAAGGACTTCGGTGCCTCTGCTTTGAATAAACAGAATTTATTGCTCCATGGTTTAGAAGCTGGCAAAAGTTTGGTTTAAAGATCATGTACTGCCTGTCAAGAATTTGTCAACACTTAAAAGGAGAACTATGGGGTTAAGTCTTCTCCCCATAGTTCTCCTTAGGGTAACTGGAGGACACAAACTAGCATCCTCCCGTCACCCTAGGCTCAGTATACCGCGAGCTGTAGCTCGCGGTATACTGAGACGCCGCAGTATACCGCGAGCAGCTGCTCGTGGTATACGGAGACGCCGCAGCTGAAGCGTATCCCGACAATTGTGCCGTGATCCGCCCAGCTGCGTGACTGACAGCTGGCTCTGCCTATCTAAAGGCAGAGCCAGCTGTACCCGCCCCCTCCCCCGTCCGTTCCGCCAGTCAGCGATGGGGGATCGGAGCGGGAGGGGGGAATCCAGCCCCTCCCGTCACGACAGAGAGCTGTGACAGGATCGAGAGGTGAGCGGACGCCGGTATGTGCTCGCTCACCTCCCGATCTACTGAGCCCAGCTGTGACAGTCTCATTGTCACAGGTAGGCTAGAACTATGAGGTGAGTGAAAAGCACTCACCTCATAGTTCTCCTTTAAACATCCATAGCCGGGCCACAGATTCACTTTCAGAACAACTTTGTTTAAGAATGTCATTGCAGACGGAATATAAAATAAAAAAGTTTCCTTCACGTATCAGCTATGATGATTTGTTCCACGTGAGAGTTAATGGTATTTGCCATCTATTGCCCTCATCAGCAGTGGACTTGGGATCAGTAGGACAGAGCTACCCTTGAAACATGAAAGTGGTCCGTCACATATTACCTTGGTTGTGACCTCCCAAAGTCCCCAGATCACAATGCTGACAAAGAACTAAAGCATCATCAGAGACTGTTACTGTCTAAATTATGGATTACCGCTTAGGCTGCTTACCGCCCGAAGTGACAGGGTGCACAGCACATGTAGCCAATGGTGATTTTATTAAATAATATTGTTCATGGACTTTTTTTATTCCTCACCCTTATAAACCCCTGCCAAAGTAAGGCAGGAATTACAAAATAAAATTTAAAACATTGCTACCCAGAGGACCCCATTTGCACCGCACCTACCACAAAAAAATGCATAATTAATCATTAAGAAAATTATAGCTTTACAGTGTTAAATCCACTAGTGGTAAGCTACAACTTCCTTCTGCCAGACCCCCCTCCATTCACCCTATTCTTTCAGGCCCCTAAGAAGACACATAGTAAGAGATTACTAAAGTTACTCCCCTGAGCGAGGGACACTGAACTATTTGGGGTGTTGCATTTAACTTGGGCACACACACATTATCTTGATAGATTTTCTTTTAATCAGCTCTGCATATGCTGCTGCTCTGTGTGCCTGGAAATTAAATGGTTAAAAAGAGCTGCACATTAACATAATACCAGTTTAATTAATCTAATTAGGATCCGGAGTTTTGTGCAAACATTGGGAGAAGCTTTCGAAACACAAAATATCAAAGTGTTTTAATTGGGCTCGTCAGCATATGATGAACGCTGCCCGCTCCTCTCTCTGTCTCTGGGGGCACCTGGGAAAGGTGGAAGCGGGCTGCACACCATAGCAAATAGTACACTGTGTTAATAATGACCCTGTCCCTCTAATGAAAAGAAGAAATGTTGTTGTTATAGTAATTAAGCTTGCAAAGATTTTCGTAGAAGGGAAATTAGATTTATTTGCTCACCATTCTCTTGCTGATGAAGCATCCGCTATTTGGGAGAGGCTCTAATTAACCCTAATTTAGATGATGTGCACTTTTGGAAAAGCAGTTCCCTGTGTAGGCTTGTTTGTAAATGGTACACAGATGATATAATAATTAGCACTTTAAAAGATTTTTTTTCTTCTTTTATGCTCGAACCAAAACTCCTTCCTTTTGTGCTGAAGCATTTTACACCGAAGACAATTAAGATAAAACACATTGTAATAAAAGACACATTAAAAAGGCATTAGCTGGTAATACAGAGAAGTATGCAAAGAGCTGACAACTATGGAGAAAACGTGTTTGGTCAATGTTTTCTTCATTAGAAACAAGTAGCCTTAAATTTTGATTAATTGCATTGTTAAACTGCACAAAACTCAAAATGCTTCTGTTCCAAAGGGAATGCTAAGAGAATGGTTTTCATCTGATTTACATACTAGCATGTCTTAAGCAATACATTAGTACGGAAATTAAGACACTGACTTGCCTTTGACTTGAACATGTTGCTATTGCTCCAAAGACACTCATTTACAAGGGACAATTCTTTGCAGAGAGATCAGTTTAGGCTTTCTCTGATCATAATCAGTTGGCACATCGGCCAGGAAATTTACACTTCGAAATCAAATCGTCAGGAAGTAGAATGTGACAGTGTATCATAAGTTCTTGTATGCAATTCTAATGTGACTACTTCTATTGCCCTGCACAATAAGCGTGTTTGGCAGTGACAGCCAACACTTATGATTTGGCCTTCCTCATGTATAGAAAAATCTGCTACCAATCAGATCACTTCCAACCCAATAGAAGACACAATGGGTGAGCCCCATCATGTTAAAACAGCTAAACAGGCTTAATAAATCAATAGTAAGACACACTCTGGTGTCTGTATGCACCTCTGTAGTCCCAAGAGCCCTGAATCCAATATACAAATCTTGATACAAATCTTGACTTTTTCTGAGAAAGTCGAAAGCTGCTTCACTCCCTTCAACAACCATCTAGTGGAGCTTGAATACAGTAGCCTCCATAACCCTGCTTTTCTCATTTAATGGCCCACACTCATGTCATCAGGTGCAAGGGGATGAGCCAGAGGTATTTGGGTACTCTACCATTAACTGAATGTAGGCAGGTGAACATAGGAGTTAAGGTTCACTTTAAAAATATCTTGTTTTTAGCATAGATAGTAACTCTACAATTTGCAAGAGCAAGTATGCAAAATGTTTATCGTAAAAACTGCTTTAGTGTAAAAACAAAATGAAAAAAAAAAAACTTTCATACACTAAGCCTAGGGATATGAATGGTGGTCATTAACCATGAACTTCATAATAAAATATAAAATATAGAAAAACTCGCAACTTAGTGCTGCCCTTTGTTGATTAGAAATTACACTGGGTACTGAGGTTTCCAACTGGCAAAAGAGCCTTTTCCGTTTCAAAACCGACATGCTGACAGTAATTTCACCATGCACCCAATTAAACTGAGGCTTTAATTTTCTAGAGCCCAATCACAGTTACGCATTGAGTAACAATAGGGTGGATAATTTCAGGAGGCACAATAATTAGCACTTAAGATTCCAACGGCCATTTAACTTACGATTGGATGCTCGGTATGATTGCAGTGGGCAATCTTGTGGCGACATAATGGAAAAACTAGCAATAAAATGGATGAGCTTACTCTACCAGTTAAGTGTATTTTACAGGTACTGAGCCCAACTTATCTTGTAGTGACCCTGTCAGCCATTTTAAATATAGAAGTCCTGCCATAGAGTAGATACTAACTAATGCATGCCACCACCTTTGTTAGCCAGAGATCATGCTTCTGTTTGCCTAAAGGAACTAGTTTCACTACACAGGGCCTGCCTTAAAATCCAACTGAACCTAGTTTTAAAAGGCTAAATACATTGTTATGCATTTGAAACAAAAGGTGATCAAAGTTTTACATTTGTTTGCTTTAGAAAACAGCCACAGCCTGGGTAGAAAAGACTGTCCCGTGCCAACATGCCATAGAAAAGGACTCTTGTTCTTTGTGTGGAAGCAGTAAAAAGAACCATATCTGTGAAATTAGCAAAACGCATGCTCCCTGCTGATTGTAGGTGTTTAGCTCTGACTCAGGTGATGTCAGGCATTGCAGAGAGGACACTGCTTCCACACATGGAGCAAGGATCCTTCTATGCAGCATGCTGGCAGTGGACAGGATTTCCTACTAGGGACGTGACTGCTTTCTAAAGACAAATTGTGAGACTTTGCACACCTTGTCATCTATTTACCCGACACGACCCCATCTTTTATATTTTACTAAAAGATTGAGTTTTTATTCGGTTTTTAAGTGCATTAAATTTAGTTTTAGTGTATATTTTATCCTAAAAATACTGGTTTGATAAACATTTGCGCAAATACCGTGCAACATAAAGAATTGCAACTAGCATTTTCATTTATTCTACAGGGCCTCTGCTTTCAGAAAATATATAATTATTTGGAGATTTGAAGCGGTTTTTTAGCCAAAAATTCATATTTTGTGTGTGCAAATAATAAGAAATTGCTCCAGACAGCAAGTTGTTAAAACTAAACACAGGACTAACCTTTAGCCACGTTACTCGCTCTTCTCCACTCTTCTGTACTGACATTGCCTAGTCTGATTTCACTACACACTGCGAGCTTCTCACTGTGTGTGCAATAGGAGAAGTCAGATAAAGCCTGCCCCATTATCTAGCATTATCTTGCCCTTTTCTTTCCAGCTTTACAGTCCCTGGTCCACTCCTTTCATTAACTGGTTTTAAGCTCTTTCAATGATGGAAGCTCAGCATCACATGTGGACATTACCTTTGGGGGTCAGGATGGAAATGCTCTATACCTAGGAACACCCACTCTGCCAGACCGATAGCCCTCCCAAACGCCAGCCCAATGCTTGCATCAGTGCCGAGACTTGAGGAAGTACTGAGGCAGGGTACTGCAACATTTTTCAGAAAGCAGCTGGCATCTCCCACCATCCATGATCTGTCTGCATTGCAGAGAGCAGCATGGGGAGAGAGTGAAGACATCACTTGGTCTAAAATAAGGTATGTCATAATAACAGGATTGTTATAAAGTTTAATGAGTATGGTTACGAGGCGAGCCAGGAAGGCAAACTATAAACAGATTAAACTGAAGTAAGCCTTTCCAACTTGCCACAGACTGTCCAATAAGATTACCTCAATGGCCACTCTTATTGGACCAGGGAATAACAGTTGGCCCTGTGTAGCAAGATTACATTAGTTCCAGAGCGGTACAAAGAAGAGGTTTGACAAAGCCATCTTAAGGTGTCTGCTCCTATGCTGAATTTCTAAACATTTTACATAGCTGACCGATTCAGTTAAATATGTTCTCTCATAAAGTTAAAGGGTTATTAAACCCTCAATGTTTTTTGCATATATCTACTGCTAGCAAGCAGTAGATATATGCAAAAACATTAAAAAGAAAAACTTTTCAAACAGGTTTAAACTTACCTGTGTCTTCGCCACGCGCTCCCGTCCAAACACCTGAAGAGTCTAAGGTGGGCGCATGCGCAGTTCAGATGTTCGCCCGGGAGATGAGGAGAGACACAAGGTAATTCTATGGAGCAGTGTGCACCCGCATAGACACCAGGGGACAGGAAGTGCCAGCTAGCACAGAAGAGTCAGCGCTGGATCGGAGACCTGCACCAGCACTGGAGGGACAGCTGAAAAACTACAGGAAAGAAGACGATGATGATCGGATCAAGAGACATTATTCAGGCTAGGTTCACACCTGCACTACATCGCACGACACCCGGGACGCGCAATCGTGTGCTAGTGCACACAGCAATTGCCGCGCGGCCCCATTGATTTCAATGGGGTGACATTCGCTGAAAGAAAAAAAAAAAGGGAACATGTACCTTTTTTTGTGACACACAACTCATGTTCACTTGTACGAGTGAAATTGAGGCGGGAAAATGTGCAATCCGCCCGGCGCGACTGGGGTGCCATTAGAAAATAATGGCACCCACAGCGCAATCAGTTCACACCTTGGCGACTCCTGACCATGCGGCAATCATGCACAAAACCGTGCGGATTGCCGTGCGGTCAGGAGTAGCCTAGGTGTGAGCCTAGCCTTAAGGCAAGTCCTTACGCTAACTTTGTCAATTTAAGCTGAACTGCTGGAAAATGTTTGAGCGACAAGCTTGAGCTACCAGCGACATTGAGCTGTGAGATGTGAACAGCTCCAATGAAATGCATTGGACGAGCTACATTGAGCTTCATGTTTAAGCGATTTTTGAGCGGAAATCACGCTACAAAATCACTTAGTGCGAATGGGGTTTTAGTCTCTCTGCTCTAAGTGCCCAGGCTCTTTGAGTAACCACTGTAGCCACAAGTATAAATACTGCATGGCAGCTGTGTCTTCATTTCCACTTTAATAATAGTTTTCAAATGGCAGTCTAGGATATGCTGACCTCTATTGCTTTCCCATCAGTGCTTAATAAAACTGTAAGGTCAAAGATTAAATAAAAAACTATTTTCTTCTTTCCATTGAACAGATTTCTGGAAAGTAGAAGCTGAGAGGGCAATTGCATTGTACCTTTTTCTAGGCATTACTGCTGGCATACTTGGCACAGCTGGTAATATCTGGTCATTCTAAAGCATCAAGTCTAGTGGCCAGCTCTGGCGGTTTCCTAATAATGTCTCATTACACCTCTAAAATTCTCGGAAACCACCCATAAGCTGATCACCCAATCGATCAGACATTAGACAAGCTAGACATTAAAAGATAATTGTTCAATAATCTTTGAATCTCTTTATGGGATTTATGTTCTGTTTTTCGTTATTACTTTAAAAAAAACAAAAAAACGTAAAAATAAAAATGTGACGCCTAAAAGAAAAATGTAGCCAAGCAGGCTAAATCGAGAATAAAGAGGGTGCCACAAGTTGCCTATATGCAGTGCTGGATTTCCCACAAGGCCACAGAGGCCTGGCCTTGGGGCGGCAGGGAGTAGAGGGGCAGGACAGCCGCAGGGTGGGTAGTTCTTTTCTACATTTAGGGGAAGCCAGCACCCGTTCAGTACAAGTGATCTCGAAGATGCCGCCGAGATCACTTGTAATAAGGGGGGACCCAAGACCATGGCAAAGTAGTTCAGAATGGAGAGTGGGGAGCATAGCAAAAAGAACGTCCGTTCTCCACTCTGCACCGTGTGAACACTGAGACGGAAGAGCTTTATTCACAGCCTCCCCATCTCAGCTGTCACAGGAGAGCCAGCACAATGCTATGCTACTACTGTATTGGAGGTGACAGGTTAAATTAAAAATAAATACCTAAAAATGCATCCCAATGTATCCCTGTGTGTTTTATGGGCTACAGTTCTCACGTGCGCAGTCCGTACATCAGGTTGCGACTGAAAAAATACTGCATGTCACATTTTGTACGGTCAGGAAACGCAAAACGTGTCAAAAACGCACTGCACTGCAGCTAACATACTGACAGCCATACTACAGCAAAAAAAAATTATATATATATATTTTTTAACTGGAACGCATCAAAAACGCACTGCATCAGTAGCACCGCGTCTGCAGATCCGCACCTGATCAGGGCCTGATATCATGTGAACAGGCCCT
>NW_017307151.1:371850-372591 GCF_000935625.1 Nanorana parkeri
GACCTGCACATAAAATACGGACAGCCATCCCCCCCAAAAAAAAAAAAAAAAATTTTTTAACTGGAATGCATCAAAAACACGGCAAAAACGCACTGCATCAGTAGCACCGCGTCTGCAGATCCGCACCTGATCAGTACCTGATATCATGTGAACAGGCCCTTAGTGCAAGAAAACTGCCAATTCTCTCAGTAGTTCCAATAAAATCTACATCTAAGGGTAACCAAGAAACCCGTGCAAACAAGACGCATTGAAGTATTTACATATCCTGAACATGCAGCTGGACATGTTAGCTCTCGCATCTATAAACCCCTAAAGCCAGACCAATGTTTTCGATTATCGTTCTTTAACAATACTAACTGACCGAATTTCATCGATCGCCAGAACGGATTTTCGCTTGCGTATGTGCAGTGTTCATGTTGCGATTTTGTTTCGTACAAAAACGCCACTCATCTATTGATTTTTGTACAATTAGAAAAAAAAAAAAAGTTTTTCAGCCTGACCGATCGAGAAAATGTGGGCAGTTGTACAGTAATTGTGATTAAATTCACCATCAACTGCCCGATTATCGTACATAAACCCGATCTCGTTCAGAAATGAAACTATAATTGCAAGGTGTATGGGAACCTTTATAGACCAGAGCATTTTTTTTTACATTTCCACCATGTACCTGGTTATTGGGCGATACCTTTATCAACTTGGGGGGGGGGGGGAAAAAACTAGTTTCATTGTGGTCAATTTTGC
>NW_017307151.1:372711-389933 GCF_000935625.1 Nanorana parkeri
GGACAAAACTAGGTTCACTTGTGTCAATATTGCATTCTTGCAAAAATAATTTTCTCTGTAATCTATTTTGACCAGTGTTGGTTTCTTACTAACGACAGTTTTACTGTAACTAAAAAGCATACATTTTATTCTATAAATTGCAGTGTTTTAAGCAGAACTTTGGACAAATCAAATCTTAACCCTTGCAGTTGGGCTATCCCCAAGCTAGCAAAGTGTTAACCATTTCAATGTCACACATCGGCTCCAACTATGGGGATGAGTGTAATTCACTTACCTCATAGTTCTCCTTAAAAGGAGAACTATGGGGTCAGTGTTTTTCCCCATAGTTCTCCTTAGGGTAACGGGAGAACACAAACTAGCGTCCTCCCGTTACTCTAAGCTCGGTATACCGTGAGCTACAGCTCGCGGTATACTGAGACGCCGCAGCTGGAGCGGATCCCGACATAGACGTCGAGATCCGCCCAGCTGCGTGAGTGACAGCTGGCTCTGCCTATCTAGAGGCAGAACCAGCTGTACCCGCCCCCTCTCCCGTCCGTTCCGCCAGTCAGCGCTGGCTGATCGGAGCATGGAGAGGGGGAATCCAGCCCCTCCCCCTGTCACGGCAGAGAGCCGTGACAGGATCGAGAGGTGATCGAACGCCGGTATGTGCTCGCTCACCTCCCGATCTACTGAGCCGACCTGTGACAGTCTCATTGTCACAGGTCGGCTAGAACTATGATGTGAGTGGAAATCACTCATCTCATAGTTCTCCTTTAAAGGCTGATTAGTGTTAATTTATCAGAACTGGAGCAGACAGAATCTGGAGCCGTTGTCGATGGCAACCATTCTGTCTGCTCCTGTTTTGATAAACAATTTTTAACTAGAATGGGGGAATTTGTTTCTCTATTTTTTTTCTTGCAACGTTTCTTCAACTGACATCACATGCAGATCTACGCATGAATAAAATAGTGAATACAATGAAGCAATAATTATGTTGTATTTATTGCGACACTGCAGACTATCTACAAATGTAATTTTACACAGGAGAGGCTGCATTTTTGACAGTGGCTCCTGCTGCATAACACAAAGCAATTCCTAGCTGTCATTTTGACAGGAAGTAATTGCCGGAATAGCAGCCGGGAAGAAGAGAAGGACATAAGAGATCTGCCCTAAAATCTTTGTTGATGCATTTTAGAGTGCATCCTCAGTGTTCAAAATCCTCACATGGTTACAACAAGCATTTAGGAGAAAAATATTTAAAAACAAAAATATCACAACAAAAGCACTGAAATTACAACTCCTTGCCCCTTCAATTTCAATTGAAGCAGAATCTTTGAAGCCTGCCAGCCCTCTTAATAAAAAAACAATTTCAGTAAGCTGTTAAAAATTTACTTTGTCTTTGTTTTGATCTTTGGGAATTAATTACTTCACAATACAAACAGCTTGAGAGTTCAGTGATGGCTTGCTTTAAAGTTTTTTTTACCCTTCCCTACTAAAAAAAAAAAAAAAAAAAACACCTTTTGTTATCCAGTCACATATTTTCTACCATTAACTTGTCATCTAGCCCAGTGGTTCTCAACCTGTGTAACCTCAGGACCCACATTTGTCCTTGGTCATCAAGTCAACACCTGGACTGTGCGATTAAGACACTGTGCTAGTGTGTACGGGCAAATCAAAAACACTGATGTACATACACAACCACAGACAGACACTCCAAAAAAAGTTTGTTTTTTAAAAATGTTTTACTGTCCATCCAGTCTCCCAACCTTACGAGAACTGGAGTGGATCCTTAGCCTGGGTCCAGTGTGGGTCGCTGTGCTGTGACGGAGCTCCATCCATATGTGCATTGCTTGTTCAGCTCCCTTGCACGCCCTGTAGAGGTGTCGGGAGCCACAATGCGGCATCACTCTGGTACAGGCACCTCTACAGGGCACATGAGGGAGCTGTAAGCAATGCACGTATGAATAGAGCTCCTTCGTGGTCATAGCCCCACCTTAAGCTGACACTCGGCACCGGGCAGCATATTTTGAATGGCTGCTTGGCGCGGGAACTGACAGTGCTGCAATAGGGGGAGGCAGAGGAGCATCTCACCTAGAAAAGTGGAAGGAATGCGGTGACCCACTGAACATGGGGTCACGACCCACCAGTTGAGAACCAAGGACCTACACTGTACATACTAGTAATATTTAGTACAAAAACAGCCAGTAAACCAGTATAATTATTCTTTCCATGAGTTCTAAAATCATCTATGGTAAAGGAAATACACTGATGCCATAGAAAGAATTTTAAGCATTACACAAGCTAAAAACACTTAAGATTTCGCTCATTATACATCCAATATCCAGAGAGCCAAATCCATTTACACATAGCATGTGCATCACTTAAGATTCTGTTTCAAAATATAGCATACTTTGAAGCTAAGAATTTGGGGAAGTATTTGGTAGTAGTAGTACAATGAATCCAGCCCCAACCAAAGAAATAAAATTGACTCCTGTTGAGGGAGGTTTCTATTAAAAAAAAAAAAAAAATGCACTTAACCTTGCAATGTAAAAAAGAAAATAGAGGATGAAAACCATTTCTGGCTGGCACTCACGTCCCCTGCCCAAAATGCATCTGGATGCGTCTGCTCAGCAGCGCCTGCTCACAGTCTTCTCAATGTTGCCTTTGGCTCCCAGCAGTACAGTTTCCACCGAGGCGGCCAGCACACCCCTCCTCCTCTCTTACTCATTTCACAAGCACCTACTGGACACTCCTGTGGCTCTAGTTCCATAACTGGCCTCAATTCCAGCTCTATTGTATCAGGCCAAAGGTCTGTGACAGCCCATGATAAATTAACTAGGCAACACTAGGCCAGGACGTTCATCCGTACAGTATATCACAGGCAATTTTTAAACTCACCACCTGTATTTTATCTGCATTGCTGTCCAGTCATAAAAGACATTCGAATAACTGGACTAAATACTGGGTAGGTGAATCCTAATACGAGACAACAGAAGTGATTTGAGGACCACATAAAATAAACAAAGTTATTTTCAAAAATACAATTATATATCCATTGCTGGAAAAAAAAAAACAGGATTACATTTGACAGTGGGGTCCAAGAAATCGAAATGTGCATTTCTAATTCTCTGCTGCAATATTAGTGTTAGAGGCTGATTAAATGAAGTCTGCCAAGAACACATTGGAGGCTGCCATCGCATACCAATTTGTTGTGATCAGAAAAAAAAAATAGATTAGGAGGGCTTGGTAAAAAAAGGAAAGAAATGGCTTTACTATGCAGTGACTGCATACTGATAAATGGCTCTGTCTGCCTTGGCGATCTGGGATCATCTCCTTTGCCAGGTACATACATTATTATTCAGGACACATTCAGCCTTCTCTAGAACACAACACTCAACATCTTTGAACATAAAATATATCAAAATTATTTATATATACATAAAGAATAAGATGCCAGGGCATTCTTTTTCTGTATGACATTCACCCTTCAAGACCACCATGACAGCCGCTGAATTTGCTTTGTAACCACAGACTTCCTGATTAAAAAACTCAAGCACCCAGTCCCTTTGTGACCTACTGAGGAACTCCTACTATGGGAAAAGATGTTGGGGGCGTTTTATACAATGTGAAAACTGGCTCTTGCACAGCATATTCAGGAGGCTTTTAAAAAAGGTCATAACAATAAACATCTCTTATTTTTTCCTTAAGGCCCATTATAAAATAGAAATAACAAAACCCTTTCAATGAGTAGTAAAACCAAAAATCCAAGAAGCGTGTAACTTATTGTGCATGGTACCTCTGCTGCACATAAATCTCAAGCCGCAATATCAGCCCTGCCCCTGTGGTCTACAGAACACCTACCACTATGCAATGACAATCAGGAAAGGGTGTTCTGTAGTCCTAACTAGCATCATGTCCTTGGGTTACATCACTGCTCATCCATAGATACAGTACATTGAGAAAATGGCCTCAACTAGGAGAGGAAGTGTGTTACTGACAGGATAACTAGGCAAAATAAAGCCTGGGGGGAAAAAAATAAACACAAAAAAAACCCGAATTGATCCATCAAATCTAAGGACTAGTAAGCTGCTATATATTGGATTTTTGTTCTTGAATCCAATTTAAGTACCTTGGAGTCCGTAACCTGGACAAGCATGCTGTAAATGAGTATCATAAAAGCATCATAATTCCTTATCTGTAAACAAGTTTTGGATCAGAAACTCAGTCATCATTGAAGACTAAGGCATCAGCATCATCACAGAGTTCAGCAATGGCAGCCTCCAATGTGTTCTTGGCAGACTTCATTTAATCAGCCTCTAACACTAATATTGCAGCAGAGAATTAGAAATGCACATTTCGATTTCTTGGACCCCACTGTCAAATGTAATTAATTAGTCACATAGTTACGAGTCCATTAATGGACTATGTGCGTCGTATTTATAAAGCAGTGAATGCAACATTTCGCATGAATTCAATCCCTGAATTCAAAATGCAGGTGTCAGGAAGATTCATGAGCAGTAAATGATTGGCAAATGCCACATTCACTGCTCTATTAATATACTCCATACTGAAGCGCTTACATTTGGTGCGTCATCTGAGGTCCAATGACCTCGAATTACAGAAGGTTTCAGTTATGAACTGTTTGAGTCTTTCAGTAACTTGAGTTTATCAACTGATGCCATAACAAAAATATATTTGAATGTCCATCAAGAAACAGTTTATTGCTAGAATACCATACAAATATTAATTTAAAATGTTGAAGTTGGTGAGGGTTTCGAAAAATAAGAGTATAATTCCTCATTTTAGTGTAGTGGGCAGCGTCCCTACAATTTTTGCAGGAGGTTGTGGGGGTGCTGGCAGCGCATGTTACGGGGGGGGGGGGGGGGGGGAGTCTAGCTCACTGACATCACTGGTCGCTAGGAGACGCCTTAGGGTGACTCATAGGGACAGCCCTGGTGGGCAAAACCATGCAAATCATTCCTATATTACCAAAGGGCCAAATGTACATCCAGAACTGCTGGTTTATAGTACAGATAAATGACTATAACTGTAGGCTTTATTTCAAGATTTCAGGCTAGATGGCCATTATCAGTGCAGTATATGGAAGCCACGGCTTCTAGGGAGTAGGGCTTATGGACCATCACAAGGAAACACCTTAGCGAGGTGGGCTACAAGAAATCAAAAAGTCCACCACTTAGTGAGAAACACAGCAGAGCCTTCCTAAAACAGTAGGCATTTGCTTGTCTCACGTCCACCCCAGATCTACAAAAATTAAGGGTTTATTCCCCACTTTAAAGGTAGCGAGCGGAACCATGCATATCATTGCTTTATTCCCCAGGGGCCAAATGTACTTTCAGAACCACTGGCTTATAATACAGAGACAGCCTTATATTAAAGAGCCTTGAACTTCATACAGCTATTTCAGACTAGTTGACTATAATGAGTGCAGTATATGTAAACCATGGCTTCTAAGGAATAGGGCTTATGGGCCAAGACAATGAAACAACTAGACACCTGATGGCGAGGTTGATTAATAAGGAACCAAAGTAGAGTCTTCTTTTAAAAAAAGGCAAATTTCTTGTCTCACTTCCAGCAAAGATCTACAAAAAGGGGGTTATTTCTCAGTTTAGGATAGTGGGAAAAGATCTTTGGTCCAAATTCACATCTACAAATGCATTTGCCACGCTTTTTCCCAATATACTATATTTAATTTTGTTGTATTTTTTGCTTAGGAAAATTGCACTAAAAACTATAATTATACTGTCTCTTAATAAATACACTGGCTATACAGATGTAACAAAATGGTTATGCACATTACTCTTTAATTTAGTCTGATGTACATGTGATGTAATATTTCAAATGGTCGTAGAGGCAGATCATTTTCTAGCAGAAAACAAGCTTACCTGCCTCAAAAGCAATTATGCTCGGGGAATTAGATAATGGCAGTAATGAAACTGCGATTAGATTTCTTTGCAAAGTGTTCAAAAATTTTGAATAGCTAGTGTCCCAGGCAAAAGGAAATCCTAGCTGCATTTTTTTGGTAATGGCTTGGAGTGGACCTTTCACCAAGTTTACAAATATGTATGAATAAGTTCCTCAAAGTATACAGTAGGGATGCACAGATACCGTTTTTTCAGTATCAAGGAACGATATTTTTGTTTTTGGTTCTCGCCGATACAGAGTATCCATACCGGTGCTGTTTGCCCCTGATTATCAGGAAGTCGGGCGGTGGATTATGACCAGTCACCTGGCTTCCTGATTGTGCAGTGTTCTATTGAAAGATAGATTGATAAGGAATTCTCAAGCTTTTATGATGCTCATTTACAGCATGCTTGTCCAGGTTAGGGACTCCAAGGTATTTAAATTGAGTAATAAACTCAAGAACAAAAATCCAATATATAGCAGCTTACTAGTCCTTAGATTGAACACCGGCTTCACTTGCCGAGGTAGCCTGGCTTTCTGACCAATCACGAAGTCAGAACATTATGTGCCGCCTGACTTCCTGATTGGTTAGGAAGCCAGGCTGCCTAGGAAACAAGTGAAGCCAGGTTATAACCCACCGTTTGGTTTCCCGATTGGAAAGGAAGCCTGCTTCATGCTTCCTCAGCACTGCCGGTCAGAGGAATATCACCCTCTGACAGGAAGTTCCGCTATCTGAGGTAAGTATCGGAGCATTTGGGCAAGTACGAGTACTCATTCAAATAATCGGTATCAGCCCATATACCGGTACTAGTATCAGTGCATCACTAGTATACAGCAACCGCATCATTTTCCCAAAAAGCTCAACCTTTTATAATCCAGAAGCTATCCTTGATCTCCATTTAGCGATTCTTCCTAGTCTGAGATCATGTCCGTCTACTGCGAGCAAGAAGAAGCATTGCCTCAGTCTCCTCTTTTCTTGTGACCAGACTTTGAAGTAATTTAAAATGTATTTCCACTTTCCTAGACAAATTGCAATAACACCTTTTTTCTTTTATTTGTTAAGTGTTCTTATTCACATTGCATTACTTAGAAAAAAAATAATTGCTGTTTACATATTGCTTTTCTGAAAGAAAGGATTTCCCTCTGGAAGGCAAAGGGGGCAGGGAGTTTCTGTTAAACTAATTTACTTTGTACTGTGCTAGCAGATCTGCCCTTAGTCTTTCTATGGGGATGGACAGAGTTTCCCCGTCTCTTTGGAATTGTACAAAGAAGCTCCAAAGCAACATCTAAAAAGGTAAGAAATAAACATAATTTTTAGATATGAAGTATAAATAGGAACACGCAACATATAGACAGTGGCGAGGGGCGCCGGTCTGAAGTGGGCGCCAGCAGGGCCAGACTTTCCACAAGCCACTCGTTCATTTACAAACGTGGCTGCATACAAGTGATTTTGATCACTTGTATGCAACCTGCTCATCCGTCTTGTCCGCCGCTGGCAAAAGGGCAATTTTTGCAGGGGGATGTGGGGACATTTTCATGAATACCTAGGAGCAGCCCATCAGGAATACCGAGGAGCAGGTGTGGTCCGTGTGCTAACAGTGAGCCCCTGGCACCGTGGACCAGGGTACGGGACCCAGCACCAGTCCTCTATAGATTATGGTGTTCTGCATTTCTGTTTAAGGTATCGCTGAGATTTATAGTCCTCTGTAGATGGTGTTCCGCATACCTGTATAATGTATTGCTGGGGTTTGTAGTCTTCTATAGATGGTATTCTGCACTGGTGTTATTATTATTATTGTTGTTCAGGATTTACATAGTGCCAATAATTTGCGCAGCGCTTTACAAAATGGAGGAGAGACAGTACAGTTACTTACAATACAATACAATATACAATACAATATACAATACAATAGAGTTAGGAGGCCCTGCTCGTGAGAGCTTACAATTGTTTAGATTGAGTTATTGGAAGAAGTAGAAGGGCAGTTATGTTGAGACGAGATAGGCTTCCCTGAAGAGATGGAATTTTAAGGATCGCCTAAAAGTGGGCAGTGCAGGAGATAGGCTGACAGATTGGGGTAAGGAGTTCCAGAGGATAGGGGACTCTGGAGAAGTCCTAGAGGCGAGCATGGGAAGAGGTAATTAGAGAGCAGGAGGTCTTGAGAGGAGCGGAGAGGATGGTTTGGGTGTTATTTTGAGATGAAGGTGATGTAGGTTGGGGCAGGCACCACTTAGGGGGCCCTGGCAAACGCCGACATTGCATTTCACCGGACCCTCCTTCCCTCAGTCTGTGCTGCTCCATCCTTCAGACTGCATAGATCGTGCATATCACGGATGAACTATGGTTTGGTTTGTACGGGGGCGGGGGGGCGCTAATGAAAGGCCTGTCCCCGGGCACTGCGTGACCTTGCTACACCTCTGCATATAAAAGGGTTCCTCAAATGTGTCTGCAAAAGTGGAAATATACAATAAAGGCTACTGCAGGGGGCTGATCTGTTTTAGACATTTCACATTTTGAAATCTGCACAGATCCTCACACACAGTGATGAACATGGTGTATGTATCCAAGTGTATGCTTATTTACAGTATATAGTTTCCGAATGATTCAAGTAGAACTCAAGGAAAAAATCTTTTTTTTTTAGTTTTGAAAAAGTGAGGGTTATAACCCAGGTCACTCTTCTGCAGACTGTGTCCCATTGGGGAGATTTACCTTCACTTACCACCAACGGGGAAGAAAGGTGGTTTAAGTGACTGAACAAGAACATGACGGGCTGGTTTGAGTATTTCAGCAATCTACTGAGATTTTCATACACAACCATCTCTCGGGTTTACAGAGAATGGTCTGAAAAAGAGAAAATATCCAGTGAGCAGCAGCTCTCTGGGCAATACCACCTTATTGATGCCAGAGGAGAATGGCCAGACTGGTTCAAGCTGATCGAAAGGCAACAGTAACTCAAATAACCACTTGTTACATCGAAGGTATGCAGAAGAGCATCTCCGAACACACAAGACGTGAAACAGATGGGCTACAGCCACAGAAGACCACACCGAGTGCCACTTTAGTCAGCTGAGAACAGGAAACTGAGGCTACAGTTTGCAAGGGCTCACCAAAATTGTAAAATAAAAGATTGGAAAAATGTTACCTGGTCTGAGGAGTTTCGATTTCTGTTGCAACATTCGGATGGTAGGGTCAGAATTTGATGTAAACAACATGAAAGCATGGATCCATCCTGCCTTGCATCAACGGTTTAGGCTGGTGGAGCTTAACATCATGGATGTGCAGTCGACAAATCTGCAGCAACTGTGTGATGCTATCGTGGCAGTATGGACCAAACTCTCTAAGGAATGTTTCTATCACCTTGTTGAATCAATGCTGCTGAGAATTAAAGCAGTTCTGAAGACAAGAGGTGTCCAACCCAGTACTAGCAAGGTGTACCTAATAAAGTGGCCAGTGAGTATCTTCCTAAGTTTAATGTGTCATATCATTGAATGGTAGGTTACAAGCAACCTCGTGTAGAACAAGTCAGTCACAAAGAATGTGCAGCTGCTCTCGGTACATTATATACATATGCATTTAGTTATAGTAAATTCAATAGAAATCAGTATTGCAGCTACATAAAAAGGGAACTTGCACATCCCAGACATTAGAAAAAATAAAAATAAATAAGGGGGAGGGGGGTCACGCAAGAGAGGGTAGTGCACCGTTTACATGCTCAGTTAGCTCCTGCACAGAGGGACTGCACAACAGACAGCGAAAAGAAATACTCTACATGGGTAGAGAAACAGAATACAAAAAGGAAAGAACTGCACATTAGGCAAATAAACCCGAACATCAAAGCCATTTCCATCAGCAGCCATTACTTGCAAAACAAGTTCTTCAAATAAAGACAAAAATGATAGCAGGATCAATTTGTTGCAGCAAAGTGACATTACCGAAAATAAATAAATATATATTTTTTTTTTTACAGTCTGCAGACTATAAAATAACTTTTGTATAATTTATAACTTATGTATAATGTTACTTTGCTGCAACGACGATTCATCCAGGAAGGAAAATTCGTACAGACTACTGCTAACGAATTTCTTCCGAAATTTTCGTTATCGGAAATTCAGATTAGTTTTCATTCGTCACGCAGAGTTTCGGATATATCTGAATCTCAGAATTTCAAAAAATTTGTGCGAATAACGAATCTTTCCGAAACAAATCACACATGTCTAAAACAGAGTAAGGAATACTGATGTGAATTTACACTGAATCCAGAAGAAGCTTTTAGATTAGGGCTCATTCAGACAGGCGTGCACGTTGTATGTAATTCCACACAGCAGCCTGTTCTTCCCTATGGGAGGACATAACTGCATGCAATTACACACTGTCATAAGTACACCCCAACCTGCACATGTAAGGGTGTCCGCACTTGGACGCAGGCAGTTCGCATCCAAGGGCAGACACCAGGACCAGTATGTATGTGCAGGTGTGGGTGTGTGTGTGTGTGACAGTGTGCAATTGCGTGGTGCTGCATCCTCCCATATTACATGCACTACCTGGCCCTTCCAGGATCAGGTCTTTTTCCAACATGCACGTCGTATGGATGTGTACACCTGCCTGAATGAGCCCTTAGAAAAGGAGAACTAAGAGGGGAGTGATTTCCACTCATCCTCATAATTAGAGCCGACCTGTGACAAAGAAGCTGTCAAAGGTCGACTCTATTGATCGGGAAGTGAGCAGAAACATGCAGCCGATCCATTCACTTCTTGATCGTCTCCCTACAGTGAACAGTGACCGTCAGTCACTGCTCCCCACAGGTTTTTTCCCCCCTCTTTCTGATCCTCCAGCGCTGAGTGGAGGAACGGACGGGGGAGGGGGCAGAGCCAATTGTCACTCACGCAGCTGGGGGGATCTCAACAGTATTGTCATGATCCGTCCCTGCTGTGGCAGTCAGTATATCGCGGTACCCGCGATATACTGAGCTTTGGTCACGGGAGGATGTTAGTATATGTCCTCCGGTGACCCTAAAGAGAACTATGCGGAAAAACACTTACCCCACAGTTCTCTTTTAAAGTCTAAGTAACCCCAACTATTAACTTCTCTTATTTGCTTTCGTTTTGGTCCATGAAAAATACTGTTGAAAGTGTTTAGTTTTAGTCAGCACTTTTATGCTTACTGCACCCACCAATATCACAGTGCAGTGCGGAGGATGTACAATCATGTCACATTACTGGAGAAAAGAAAAAAAAAGGATTTGGCAAATATATTTCCATCTGATCTTTACACTGTTGGGTTTTATTGTTTGAATTCCTTATCATAAACATTGAGTAGTCAAATTGTGTTTCATTACTTTAGCATTGTTCCCAGCTGTCTCTGTTGACTGTAGAACGCCCCCTCCCCAATGTTATAGAGATGAGAGGCGGCAGTGTTCTGCTGTCTTAAATAACCTTCTGTCCTAGGATGACAATGCTGCTTCTCCATTGATACAGTACAGAGAAGTGCGTTACTGGCAGGACCATTGGGTGAAAAGTCGGGACAAGAAAGTTATTGCAGCTACCGCCTCTAAGGATTAGTAAGCTGCAATATATTACATTTTTTTTGCCGGGTTTAGATATGCGTTAATATAAAAAGCTTACAGACCCAAAAATATTTTTAAAATCAACCATACTATAGACTCAGTTCGCAAAGCAAACACACTAGGATAAAGTAAAACTTTTCAAAATTTGCGATTTATAGTGGAACTTAACTGAAAAAACTAAATTGCAAGTAGACAGGTTCTTTACTGCAGAAGAGATATACTATGTATCTTGTACAATAAAACAAACATACCTGCTTTTTAAAAATCATCTTTAGAATGTACACTGAGCTGCGTATGCTCAGTACCGGAATTAATTAACGCGCATGCTCAGGTGTTAATTCATTCTGGCCTGGCCAATCAAGATGGCTGAAGCACCCAAAAGACGGCCAGGTGAAAGGTCAGCACCAGTGACAGTAATCGGAAGCAAGTTTTGATCTGCTTTTATCAGTTGTATGCATAATAAATAGTAGAAAGCTGCCGCATATTGCAGCCACTATTGATCATAGGAGTAATTCATACTTCTTAACTGTCTGTATTATGAAGTAGTTGTCAAATCCAAAACTCCCCCAATAGGTACAAACTTGCAAACTGACATGGCTCCTGGGAAATACTGTCAGATAACAATGAACTGGGTGGAGGACAGACAAAATGTCACAGCGTTATTAACAGTTGTAAAAACACAGGTCAGCTACAACATATTTACCATTTCCCAGTGGTGCTGTAATTATCTTCATAAACCGTTCCTAGATTGGCTAAATGCTTTATTGCACAATATGAATTGATAGTGTATTTAATGTTCAAATTTACACACATACACTATATGGGAATAGATTTTAAAAAATGCATACCGTATATAAAATTACAAACAACAAAAGTCCTGCATGGCAGTACCTGTTTGGTTTAGGGAGGCGTCCCAGTTCAAACTGTAGTCATCAGAGTCCTCCACTGGAAAAACAAAAAACAGAAAAGTGTAAATCATCAATAAGAGGATACATAACTACTTGCCATGCTCAAATCTAAAGCCACATACTTATGATTTTACCCTCTGATCAGTGTTCCTATTTAGAAGACAAGCCAATTAGCCAAACTAGTATATTTTTGTAAGAAATATTGTGGTGTTATTCTCAAATCTGGTATTGCTATCTACTGCACAGAACAAATAACAATTTATTGCACACAAGTCATATATAAATTAGAAAATGGCTATCACATACTGAATAGTCAATATAGGCCAGGTAAATCAATATACGGAAAGCATGACCCAGTCATACAATCTATTGAATAAATAAAATAAAAAAAACTTAAGAGTGGTGCATGCAGAGTTATGACATGGCACTAAGCATCCTCAATCCAGAGGTCAATGTATGTATATTTAAGATTTCCTGTCTTAATCAGAATCTAACCTTTGCAAAAAGCTTACAAAATAAAGCCCTGATCAAAGTTGGGGAATAGCTATATTCCCAGAGGCTGACCAGCCAAAGCAAGGTCTAGTGGATTCACCAACTTTAGACTTTTGTTACAATGGGCTCTGTTTAGTGAAATATACAATACCCATGCAACAAATTAAAAGTGACACTAAACTCAGGAGTTAAATCTTAAAAAATACATTCAAGCACCCTATTAACTATTATTGTGTAATCATCTCTGAATCTTTGCCGACACTGTCCTTCCTTCTGTATGGTGGTGACTACTTTTGTTCCCTATGGGGTGGGTGTGTTGTAAAGTAGCCACCTCTACAATCTCACCTTTAGTTTACCTATTTGTATTGAGATTGTATTCCATCATGGGAGCGCGGTCCATTTTACAACACACACACCATTGGGAACAAAAAGTAGCCACCCTCTAGAAGGAAAGTGTCAGAAGCACAAATTCAGAGATGATTTGAGGATCAACAGCTGAGTGATGCACAAATAAGCTGCATTTGTGTTAATAGTTGAGGTACTTAAATGCATTTTTAAGGTTTAAACGCCTGAGTTTAGTGTCAGTCATATCTTTTGATTCATCTTATTTAAAAGGAGAACTATGAGGTGAATGATTTACACTCATCCTCATAATCAGAGCCGACGTGTGACATTTAAACTGTCACGTCGACTCTATAGATCAGCCAGGAAGCTGGCTCCATGCGGATTGGCCGGCTTCCTAGCCAATCAAATCTGATATGGCGACACGACCCCCACCCTGCAGACAAATAATTCCCCTCACATAGAGCCTTTGCAGCAGTCATTAGCGTACCAGTCCTTCGGCCTGCTGGGCCGACACCGCTCTCCCGGATCTGCCCACGTCTCCTGTGATTAGCCCTCAGCCTGCGCCCACGTGATCGGCCCTCAGCCTGCTTTTGCGCATGCACAGGATTTATGAATGAGAGCTCTGGGCAGTCTGCACATGTGCAGTAGCAGGCTGAGGGCCGATCACATGGGTGCTGTGCATACAGGAGATGTGGGCAGATCCAGGAGAGCTTGGAGAGTGGTGTCTGCCCAACTGGCCGAGGGACTGGTAGGGTAATGACTGCCAAGGATCTATGTGAAGGGAATAAGGTGTCTGCAGGGTGGGGGTCGTGTCATCATATCATCAGATATATGATTGGCCGGCCTCAATGCAGATTGGCTGGGGAGCCGGCTTCCCGGCCAATCAGCATCTAGCCGGCCTAACAGAATGGAGTTAGTTTCCCAGACAATCACGAAGCCGGGTGGTGGGTAATGACACGCCACATGGCTTCCTGATTGCCCGGGAAGCCGGCTCAATGCTACAGGAAGTACCAGTATCTGTACTCGGTATTGGCAAGTACCGAAATATAGATATTGGTACTCGATACCGAAAAACTGGTATTGGTGCATCCCTAATACAAAGGTTACCCGAAGGTTCTCTTTTAAGGGGACAGTGTGCTTCTTACATAATTTACGGTTATCTTGTTCAGGCCTTCCTGTTAAAAAGGTACACACTTGTTATAAGTGGAACATGGGTCGCTGTCATTGAGTATTTCCCTACGGATAAATTACACTGCTGCCAGAGACTGACTACATTGGGCCATTAATGAGATAAGGGATACCAGTTCCTCTCAGTTTTATTTTATGTTTGTCAAACTGTTTTGACAGTCAGTTCTTGTTCCTCCATTTGAAGAGGGTGCTAATTGGTTTCATTTGGATCATATGCTTCATGGTAGTCTTTACTGTTATTTTTTTTAGGCAGCTTCTGCTGATCAGCATTATTTTATGTCAGTTTGATGTAGTATAATATTGTCTGACAGCTCATTTCAGCTTCAATTAACATAATATTTTTATCGTTTTTTGTTTTTAGTTTTTTTGGCAAGTGTTGTACTTGGCGGCTAAGTTTGCCTTCTTCCTTTATACACAGAACTGAATGAGTATGATCACTATAGCATTGATTTTTTTACTGCAGGGAGATGATGGAAAGAGCTGCAATGGTTTTTGTCCCAAGCTTTGTAATAAGCAGAAGTGCTGTTATGTCACTTCACTTTAAATGTAAACACAATGTAGAAGCAGTGCGTTTACAGTGTTGTGCCGCAACTGCTCCTAAGGAGCGCTATGCAGCAAGATTGGAATTCCAGGATGAGATATGTTCATAAATCTAAAAAATAATTGATGAAATAAAATTAGATGGAATAAATAGTGCATACGCTCATTATAGAATCACTTCGCTCCCATTCCCACCTAGGTATTTTGACGCTCAAAAGCTAAGCATGACAAAACGCTCAAGACAAGGAATTGAATTCATTTCTATGGCCCCTGTTTACAACTGAGCATGTTCTTGCAAGCAGAAAAACACCTGTCACTGGGGGGGAAAAAAGAAGTACATGAGCTACTTTTTGGTCCCATAGAATTTTATGGGAAATGCCTGGAAATTCACATTTGAAGCGTGTGCTTTGTCACACAAAGATTCCCATTCAACTCTATGGCCCAAAAAAGCACTGTAATCTGCCAAAAAGTAGCTCATGTACCTTTTCCAGTGACAGGCATTTTTCTGCTTGAAATAAAAGACTGAGATGTGAACAGGGCCTAGGTGTGAGCGGGCACTAGCAAAATTGGATTACCGTGTTCTACATAGATTACCGGGACTTGTGATCAGTCAAAAGCTATTGTGACTAGTGCATCACAAAGAATGAACATGCCAAATAGCCCACATGTAAGCCTAGATCCTCTGATTTTATTTAAGGGTCTGTGTTGCACATAACAGATTCCAGGTGCCGTTTTTTTTGCGCAAGAAAGAAAATAGATACAGTATTTGCTAATAACACACACCAAAAAAAAATGAAAACCATAGTTCTACAAAAGTTTAATGCTGAACCACTGAAAACCAGATAAATACAGTGTATGAGGAAATTATCTACTTAACTAAACCTGTCATAAGCCTGGGCAGTTATAACCAATGGTCAGAAGTAGAAATACAGGCAGATTTAAAATTTTACATATAAAAACTAAAACCTGATCTAGCCCTCACCAGTCTATGTTGCTCCTTAAAGGGTGTAAAGGGTGGCCTCACTGACCAATGGCTCAGTAGGTGGGGCCATTTTCAGAATATGGACCTACTTATCATTTTGACATGTGGTGTTTAATGAAGGTAACCTCCGCTCATGTAAGATTTCATTACATGTAAAGTATAATGGCCCCATGCTTGTGGCAAGTTTAATAGTATTTCTCTGGGTAGTCTTCTTCCCATTAGTGCAAATAAGTACATGATCCCTCTTTTCCACCAGCTTCTATAGCAGGCACTACATTCCTTCAGCTTTAAAATGGCATTAAGTGAATTAATACGAAAGAAAGATTTCAAATACACTGGCTGAAAAACCAAAATTCATGACTTTTGACTAGGAGTTTAAAATGCGAGTTGCCTGGAGAAATGGTTAAAACATAGAAATGGTTAAAACATGTGTTGTTGTATTGCAATGAATGCAAATATACACATTAAAAAGGAAAAAAATATGATGGTCGGCACCTCTAATTGGCTAGAGTATAGAAGCGGACTCTTCCATGCACAGGGACTAATTGCTGTAATAATACAAGAGCAGAAATCAAGGCTATTGCTGTTCAAGAGCAGCAGGGAGCAGAGTGTAATCAACCTAAGATATCGGACAAGCGATGTCATAGAGAGCATAGGACCAGCTGGACCTCATCTAGAAAATTAAAGGCCAGAGAAGGGAAGTATGGAGACTTTAAAAGAATGCTTTTATTTTTGTTCAAAGCTGTGTGTTTGCAAGGGGAAAAAAAGTGTGTGTGTGTGTGTGTGTGTGTGTGTGTGTGTGTGTGTGTGTACACAGAATTTTTTTTTACCCCATCTATTTGAAAATAAGATCATCGTGAGCAGATGGAGAGTCATTTGCTCCCCATATATGGACTATTTATCATCATATTAGGCCTAAAAGGACATGTAAATCAGCCCTTTTAAAAGCATGAACATATTCAAAGGCTTAGTGCTGAACGCCAACAACACAGTTTGATGCAGGCAGAAACAGTTGCTTAATGCTGCTTAGAATCACACTTACCATGTATTTAGGCTTTACTAAATGCAGCCCCATGTGTATAGGACTTGTATGACACATTTAGGGCTGGCTCTCACTCGCATTCTGTTGCTTTAATGCACGTGCGTTAAATCACGTTGTATTAAGTCAGGCGATTCATTATGAATGGGCTGCCAACACAGCACAACAGATGAAACATTTTTTTTTTTTTTATAGAGAAGGTGCAGTGCCATGTGCTGCAGAAATGCACACATTGCTGCAGCACACAAGCATGGCCAGCCCTACAC
>NW_017307151.1:389969-393502 GCF_000935625.1 Nanorana parkeri
TGCACATTACCTTTGTCCAGTGTGCCACCCAACTCACCGATGTAACTGGTTGTCAGCAGATGGGTGGGACGCCAGCCGCAGCCTCACAGGTGACCCAATGAGATGCGGCCTGAGGTGACCACCTCAGGCTGCCTCGGTATAGGGACAGCCCTGCACACAAGTGTAAACGGACCCTTAATATTGCTTACTATTCAAGGGAAAGAAGATGCTCGCGTTGTCTAGATCATTTTTATTTTACAACATACTGTATTCTAGAACGGTGAAAACTGGAACTTGGTTGCGGTGGACAACACTTTCGATAGAATCAAGTATCCCTCATTGGTGGAACATTAGCATGAATTCCCGTAATCCCTCGTTAAAAGAAACCGACTTTAGAACTCATCCCCCAAGTTGGAAGCCTTTCACCTTTTCAACTTAATAGCATTAGGGAACAACAAGTAATGGCATAGTATGACAAACAGGGCCGCCATCAAAGGGGTACTGCCGATAGCCATGTAAGGGGCCCGAGAACCTTACATGAGCATCGGCCGTACAGGTCGTTGGGAAGTGGAGACGGGGGAAACCGGGGCCCGCACACTTCAAATCCTCACCTGAGGTACGCTGTGCGGGCTTCCGGTGTCCCTAGGGGGTCTCCACTGCATATTAGGTTTTTAAAGATGGCCGCCGCGAGTAGCGTGTGTTTTTTTTTTTTAACCACTTCCCGCGGGTTCACATAAATGCACGTCCTCCACTGGAAGTGGTTATACCAAGAACACGGCTGCTCCTGCAGCCGTGTTCTTGGTACTGTTTTAGGGCCTGTTCACACCACGTGTAGTGCGTTTCGGCCCGATTTCGGCAGGAACACACTGCATCGCACTGCGGCCAGCTCACTTTTTTGCCGGGCAGGAGGCAGCGTGGCATTGTTGTGAATGGTGCCGTTGCCACGCCCTCCGGCCGCAATGCGATCGCCGCAGGGGATGGCAGGGCACATTGTGCCTGCCGTCCGGTGCGGACAAAATGCTGCAAGCACTATTTTAACCGCACCGGACCAAAAAATGCAGTGCGTTCTGGCCGGAATGCACTGCAAGTGGTGTGAACAGGCCCTTAAACAGTAGACGATTGCTGTTTAAATGCAAGTGATCTGACGACTGTATAGGCGCTGGATCACTTGTATGGTGCGGTGCCGCAGCCACCAGTGCCGCCAACTTCCCGGCTCATGTGTCCCTCGTGTGAGGCCTCCCGGGCTCACACCAGGGACAGATAAGCCAGGGACCAGCGTGGAAGGTCTAAGTCATATACTGTTCTGCAGTGCTGTAGAAATGTATTGCTGGGATTTATAGTCCCCCTACAAGCAGTGCCATTTTGCATTAGAGTGTAAGCTCCTCAGTACAGAGACTGATGTAACTGTAGGGGAGGGGACATTGGAGTGTCAGCTCCTCTGTACAGAGACTGATGTGACTGGCTCAGTGTGGCGGCGGTAGGGTGCGGCGGTGGGGAGGGGGGGGAGGGGGGGCCCAGACCTAAAGCTCTGTAAGGGGCCCCAAATTTTCTGATGGCTGCGCTGATGACAAAAATACAATACTATACTAGTTCCCAGGCATGCTGCTCAGGCATGTTGCTCGGCTTAATGTATACACTAAACAATGGCACACATTATGCCAAAAAAAATGCAAGAGTATAAAGATGTGTGAGGTCAGACATGCCAAACAAACCTTACATATTAAAAACATCTGCACTTATTTTCATACCATTGTACTGAGCTACAAACAGACAAATGAGTGTAGCGTGAGAGAGGACAGGGAGCATTAAAATATCAACCTTAATGTGACTTAAAGCAGTCTGAAAACAGTTCCCGTCACTGACTCTGCTCAGAAAATGAGCAGAAGCAGATGAAAAGCTACAGGATGCACATGGCGGAAATGTATTTAGCAGATCCTGTCCTGAGAGGAAATGCGTCCTAACGAGAAGGCAAAATCTCTGGAAGCAAATGACACAGGGCCAACTTTAAGATTAACAATGTTTCCATTGGCTTTCCATTGGCTTGGGCTAGCCAACTTAAATGCAGCACTACTGAAAGACTAAGGCTCCATTCACACATAGCGTCAGCGTTTTCCGTGCAGAAAACCGTGGGGCATGAAAACGTTAACATACGCCTGGATTCCACACGTTTGCAACTATTACTATAGCCAGAAGGTGCGGAATCTGCACAGAATATCGAGCTTGGACTTTTAGGTTTCGTTCAATTAGCGGTTTTCCGCCTGTATTCGTACGTGCGGAAACTCCCCAATTATAAAAAAAAAAAATCCAATATATGTTGTTCACACTTGCGCGATGTCGCTACGGTACAAAAATATGTGGCACGCAAGTGTGAACAACATACATTAGAATATTTTTTTTATGCTTAGTGCGTTTCTGCACGTACGAACACACACGAAAAACCGCCAATGTGTGAGCGGAGCCTAAAATATTAATCAATATTTTTCTTCTTTTTTTTTTATTTGCAACGAAAAGCATTTGGGGGAAACATATCAAATTTGGAATCAAGCGTTTATTCTCATTCAACCAAGACAACCAGTGTTTGGCCGGTTTAACCAGTTCTTTCTCTGCTACTCAAAAGTAGAACACTGGGCTAACAAATACTTTGCCGAACCACTTACTGAGTGTTTTTCAGGTGGTAAACCGTTGCAAATTGTTTGCTGCAAATGGCTATCCATAATCCAAGCACAGTGGTTACAAATATATAGAAAAAATACCAGAATAAATTTTTTTACAAGCAAAATTGTGTTTGTGTGTAGCCACACTATATGTAGCACAGCCCATTTTCAAGTGCTACAAGAAGTAAATAAAAAACACAAATAGCTAGCACCACTGCTAGCTAAACACACAATTTACAGGTAACAAATGTCACCCAGCTTCTGAAAAAAATAGTGAAATTGACCAAAGCAACCCATACCATCAATTTCTTCTGAACCCTCGAGTGCCCATTCACACCACCTCCAGACCAGACAGTTTCCAGACCCAAAATGCATCCCAATGTATCCCTATGCTCTTCCTCGCATCAGTTCACTCCATCGCAGTCAGTTCCAGACCAGACCAGAAAAATACTGCGCGTCACATTTTGTCTGGTCTGGAACACACCGGAAAGTGCACAAAAGCGTCAAAAACGCACCAGTGTAGCAGTATATACAGCTTCTGAACTAGCAAGTGGCCTAGATGTCAGAAAAAAAGCAGCTACTTTTTTAGCGAAGCACACAAAAGTTTGCATGTCTGGTCAAAACTGACAATGTCTACACAAAATGGATGTAAAGAATTTCAGCTAATGTGAGCCATTTTGTACAGTCCAAGAGCTCTCTACATGTATATGCTGGAGACTAATTGTATAATTAAGAAGTGTGTGTGTGTGTGTGTGACAGTGCCAGCAAGTAACAAAAGGGGAAAGAAACACTGCTAATGTTTTTGCTTCTTCACTTATCAAGAAAACAATTATCTGGCTGCTTTCATTATATAATCCTTGAGCTACTAATCTTCCCACACACATTATATATATATATATA